>NC_133402.1:29280144-29561518 GCF_047511655.1 Castor canadensis | reverse complement strand
ACAAAGAGATTTTATCTCCATATTGAGAAACTGAAGTTGCTCTAGGTATTTCATTGACAAACTACACTCAATCTGACAAGGAAACAATGTGTTAGATATTCCTTCTGGTAACATAGATGGTTTTCTTCGGAGAGAAACACGTGTTTGTTCAAATCAGCTGAAAAGGCCTCCATGATACAAAGGGAGCCTATCTCCATCCTGAAAAACCTAAGTTGCAAGAAGTATTCCTTTTAAATCTACTGACTACTCACATGGAAACAATATGCTAGATGCTGCAGCTTGTAGTTAGACGGTTTTCTTTGGAGAGACACATGTGTTTCTTCACCTCAGCTGAATTGACCTGTTTTGAACCAAGAGAGTCTACCTCCACCTTGAAAATCCTAACTTGCAGGAAGTATTTCTTTGAAAAAACTGGCAAAAGTCTCCCAGGGTGACAATGTTCTTATTCTCCAGGGTCAAACAGAGATGGTTTTCTTTCAGGAGATACATGTGTTCCTTTAAGTCATATAGAAAGGCCTATTTTGTAACAAAGAGCCCATATCCACATTGAATGACCTATGTTGCAGGAGGAATTCCTTTCCAAATCTATCTCGGTTCTCACAGGGAAGCAATGTGCTAGATGTTGCTGCTTGTAACATATAATGTTTCTTGGGAGAGATCCCTTTGTCTTCAACTCAGCTGAACAGGCCAACGTAGAAAAAAGGGAGCCTATCTCCACCGTGAGAAACCATGCTGCAGGAAGTATTCCAATCAAAAACAAACTTATCTCACGGGGAAACAATGTGCTACCATTCCTGCTTCCAACAGAGATGGTGTTCTTTCGAGAGGTATGTGTGTTTCTTGAAATCTGCGGAATAGGCCTATTGGAAACAAAGTGAGCCTATGTCTACATTGAAAGACCTAAACTGCCTGAAGTACTCCTTTCAAATAGTAACTCAGCTCTCTCACAGAATCAATGTGCTACATGCTGCAGCGTCTAATCTAGATGGTTTCCTTTTAGAGATACATGTGTTTCTTCAATTCACCTGATTGTGTGTATTGGGAACAAAGTGAGCCAACCCACCCTTGGAAAACGTAAGTTGCAGGAAGTCTTTCTTTGACAAACTTACTAAATTCTCACAGGGAAACAATGCCCGAATATTCCTGCTTCCAACAGAGATGGCTTTCTTTGGAGAGATATATGTGTTTCTTCAAATGTGCTGAATAGGCCTACTTGGAACAAAGTGTGCCTATCTCTACATTGAAAATCCTCAGTTGCCCGAAGTACTCCTTTCAAGTACTAACTCAGATCTCACAGAGAAACCATGTGCTACATGCTGCAGCTTCTAATCCCGATGGTTTCCTTTTAGAAATACATGTGTTTCTTCAATTCACATGAAGGTGTGTATTGGGAACAAAGTGAGTCAACCCAACCTTGGAAAACGTAAATTGCAGGAAGTATTCCCTTGCAAAACCTATTCAATTCGAAGTTGGAAACAATATGGGGGATGCTCCTTCTTCCACAGAGATGTTTTCTTTGAGAGACACACGTGTTTCTTCAAGTTAGCTGGACAGGCCTATTTGCTTACTGACTGTAACATATAAGATTTCTTTGGAGAGATACATGTGTTTCTTCAATGCAGCTGAAAAATGCCAATGTGGAAATAAGGGAGCCTCTCTCCACCATGAAGCACCCTGTTGCAGGAAGTATTCCATTTACAAACAAACACAATCTCCCAGGGAGACAATGTGCTATTACTCATGCTTCCAGCAGAGATGGTTTTTTTGGAGAAATATATGTGTTTCTTCAAATCTGCTGAACAGGCCTATTAGGAACAAAGAGAGCCTATGTCTACATTGAAAAAGCTAAATTGCCTGAAGTACTCCTTTCAAATATTAACTCAGCTGTCTCAGGGAAACAATGAGCTGCACGGTACAGCTTCTAACATAGATGGTTTCCTTTTAGAGGTACGTGTGTTTCTTCAACTCACCTGCCTGTGTCTATCTGGAAAAAAGTGAGCCTATCCCAACCTTGAAAACCCTAAGCTGTAGGAAGTATTCCTATGCAAAGCCTTCTCAATTCTTACTGGGATACAATGTGGTGGATTCTCCTGCTTCTCACACAGATGTTTTCTGTCAAAAGACACATGTGTTTGTTCAAATTAGCCGGGGAGGCCTATTTGGAACAAACAACCCTTTGTTCCCCTTGCAAATTCTGAATGGTGGGAAGAAATTCTTTTAAAATACTCATTTTTAACAGGGAAGCAATGTGCTAGATGTTGAAGATTGTAACATAGATAGTTTTCTTTGCAGAGACACTGATGTTTTTACAACTTAGCTCACAGGCCTACGTGGAAGATAGAGAGCCTATCTCCCTTTGAAAAACGTAAGTTGCCCAAAGTATTCCTTTTAAAATGAAACTCAATTCTCTGAGGGAAAGAATGTGCTATATGCTCCTGATTCTGACTCAAGTGGTTTCTTTTGAGATACATGAGTTCCTTTAACTCTGCTGAAAGGGCCTATTTGGAACAAACAGCCTATCTCCACCTTGAATTTCAAAGATGCAGGAAGTACTGCTTTCAAAAACTTACTGGTTTTTACACGGGTAAACAATGAAGTACATGGCGAAGTTTGTAATCTAGTTGGTTTTCGTTTAGTGCTCCATGTGTTTCTTGAACTCATCTGAATAGGCCCATTTGGAACAAAGAGAGCCTACGTTCACTTTGAAAAATGTAATTTATAGGAAGTACTCCTATCAATAATTAACTCTCTTCTCAGAGGTATACTAGGTCCTAGATTCTATAGCTTGTATCACAGATAGTTTACTGTCAAGAGATAAATGTGTTTCTTCAACTTGCCTGAATAGGCCTATTTCAAAAAAAAGAGCTGATTTTCCCTTTGAAAAACCTAAGTCACAGGAAGTATTCCTTCAAAAACCAGCTCAATTCTCGCAGTGAAACAAGCTCCTAGATGCTGCAGTTTTGAACATAGATGGTTTTCTTTGGACAGATACATGTCTTTGTTCACCTCAGCTGAATAGACCTATTTGTTACAAAGAGAGCCTCTCTCCACCTTGAAAAACCTAAGTTGCCAAAGTGTTCATTTTCTATGTACTGAATACTCAGAGGGAAACAATGTGCTACATGTTGCAGCTTCTAGCATTGATGGTTTTCTGGAGATATAAATCTGTTTCTTCACATCAGCTGAATGGTCTTATTTGAAAAAAGGTAAACTTATCTCAACCTTGAAACATACGTTGCTGGAAAGTAGGACGTTCAGGAACATACTCCACTGTCACAGGGAAATAATGTGCTAGAAGCTCCTGCTTCTACTACAGATGATTTCCTTTCTAGAGATACATGTGTTTCTTCCAATTAGCTGAAAAGACCTAATTGAAAAAAGCGAGATTTCTCCACCTTCAAAATTCTCACTGGCAGAGAGTATTTCTTAGGAAAATTAACTACTCTCCATCAGAGAAACAACAGCAAGATACTGAAGCTTGTCACACAGACAGTTTTCTTTTCTTTGGAGAGATTTCTTTGCTCTTTCAACTCAGGTTCGTAGGCCTAGTTGGAACACAGAAAGCCAATCTCCACATTGAAAAACCTACGTTCCCATATGTATTCCTTTGAAAAAGGAAATCCATTTTCATCAGAAAACAATGTACGAGATGCTGAGCTTCTACAATACATGGTTCTCTTGGAGAGATAAATATGTTGCTTCAACTCAGCTGAATTTGCCTCTTTGGAACAATGTGATCTCATGTGAACCTTGGAAAACGTCCGTCGCGGGAAGTAGTCCTTGCAAAACCGTACTCAATTTTCTCAGGAGACAATGGGCTAGATGCTCCTATTTCTGAAACAGACGGTTTTCTTTCAAGTTATGCATGTGTTTCTTTAAATTAGCTGGCTAGGCCTATTTTGAACAAAGAGATTTTATCTCCATATTGAGAAACTGAAGTTGCTCTAGGTATTTCATTGACAAACTACACTCAATCTGACAAGGAAACAATGTGTTAGATATTCCTTCTGGTAACATAGATGGTTTTCTTCGGAGAGAAACACGTGTTTGTTCAAATCAGCTGAAAAGGCCTCCATGATACAAAGGGAGCCTATCTCCATCCTGAAAAACCTAAGTTGCAAGAAGTATTCCTTTTAAATCTACTGACTACTCACATGGAAACAATATGCTAGATGCTGCAGCTTGTAGTTAGACGGTTTTCTTTGGAGAGACACATGTGTTTCTTCACCTCAGCTGAATTGACCTGTTTTGAACCAAGAGAGTCTACCTCCACCTTGAAAATCCTAACTTGCAGGAAGTATTTCTTTGAAAAAACTGGCAAAAGTCTCCCAGGGTGACAATGTTCTTATTCTCCAGGGTCAAACAGAGATGGTTTTCTTTCAGGAGATACATGTGTTCCTTTAAGTCATATAGAAAGGCCTATTTTGTAACAAAGAGCCCATATCCACATTGAATGACCTATGTTGCAGGAGGAATTCCTTTCCAAATCTATCTCGGTTCTCACAGGGAAGCAATGTGCTAGATGTTGCTGCTTGTAACATATAATGTTTCTTGGGAGAGATCCCTTTGTCTTCAACTCAGCTGAACAGGCCAACGTAGAAAAAAGGGAGCCTATCTCCACCGTGAGAAACCATGCTGCAGGAAGTATTCCAATCAAAAACAAACTTATCTCACGGGGAAACAATGTGCTACCATTCCTGCTTCCAACAGAGATGGTGTTCTTTCGAGAGGTATGTGTGTTTCTTGAAATCTGCGGAATAGGCCTATTGGAAACAAAGTGAGCCTATGTCTACATTGAAAGACCTAAACTGCCTGAAGTACTCCTTTCAAATAGTAACTCAGCTCTCTCACAGAATCAATGTGCTACATGCTGCAGCGTCTAATCTAGATGGTTTCCTTTTAGAGATACATGTGTTTCTTCAATTCACCTGATTGTGTGTATTGGGAACAAAGTGAGCCAACCCACCCTTGGAAAACGTAAGTTGCAGGAAGTCTTTCTTTGACAAACTTACTAAATTCTCACAGGGAAACAATGCCCGAATATTCCTGCTTCCAACAGAGATGGCTTTCTTTGGAGAGATATATGTGTTTCTTCAAATGTGCTGAATAGGCCTACTTGGAACAAAGTGTGCCTATCTCTACATTGAAAATCCTCAGTTGCCCGAAGTACTCCTTTCAAGTACTAACTCAGATCTCACAGAGAAACCATGTGCTACATGCTGCAGCTTCTAATCCCGATGGTTTCCTTTTAGAAATACATGTGTTTCTTCAATTCACATGAAGGTGTGTATTGGGAACAAAGTGAGTCAACCCAACCTTGGAAAACGTAAATTGCAGGAAGTATTCCCTTGCAAAACCTATTCAATTCGAAGTTGGAAACAATATGGGGGATGCTCCTTCTTCCACAGAGATGTTTTCTTTGAGAGACACACGTGTTTCTTCAAGTTAGCTGGACAGGCCTATTTGCTTACTGACTGTAACATATAAGATTTCTTTGGAGAGATACATGTGTTTCTTCAATGCAGCTGAAAAATGCCAATGTGGAAATAAGGGAGCCTCTCTCCACCATGAAGCACCCTGTTGCAGGAAGTATTCCATTTACAAACAAACACAATCTCCCAGGGAGACAATGTGCTATTACTCATGCTTCCAGCAGAGATGGTTTTTTTGGAGAAATATATGTGTTTCTTCAAATCTGCTGAACAGGCCTATTAGGAACAAAGAGAGCCTATGTCTACATTGAAAAAGCTAAATTGCCTGAAGTACTCCTTTCAAATATTAACTCAGCTGTCTCAGGGAAACAATGAGCTGCACGGTACAGCTTCTAACATAGATGGTTTCCTTTTAGAGGTACGTGTGTTTCTTCAACTCACCTGCCTGTGTCTATCTGGAAAAAAGTGAGCCTATCCCAACCTTGAAAACCCTAAGCTGTAGGAAGTATTCCTATGCAAAGCCTTCTCAATTCTTACTGGGATACAATGTGGTGGATTCTCCTGCTTCTCACACAGATGTTTTCTGTCAAAAGACACATGTGTTTGTTCAAATTAGCCGGGGAGGCCTATTTGGAACAAACAACCCTTTGTTCCCCTTGCAAATTCTGAATGGTGGGAAGAAATTCTTTTAAAATACTCATTTTTAACAGGGAAGCAATGTGCTAGATGTTGAAGATTGTAACATAGATAGTTTTCTTTGCAGAGACACTGATGTTTTTACAACTTAGCTCACAGGCCTACGTGGAAGATAGAGAGCCTATCTCCCTTTGAAAAACGTAAGTTGCCCAAAGTATTCCTTTTAAAATGAAACTCAATTCTCTGAGGGAAAGAATGTGCTATATGCTCCTGATTCTGACTCAAGTGGTTTCTTTTGAGATACATGAGTTCCTTTAACTCTGCTGAAAGGGCCTATTTGGAACAAACAGCCTATCTCCACCTTGAATTTCAAAGATGCAGGAAGTACTGCTTTCAAAAACTTACTGGTTTTTACACGGGTAAACAATGAAGTACATGGCGAAGTTTGTAATCTAGTTGGTTTTCGTTTAGTGCTCCATGTGTTTCTTGAACTCATCTGAATAGGCCCATTTGGAACAAAGAGAGCCTACGTTCACTTTGAAAAATGTAATTTATAGGAAGTACTCCTATCAATAATTAACTCTCTTCTCAGAGGTATACTAGGTCCTAGATTCTATAGCTTGTATCACAGATAGTTTACTGTCAAGAGATAAATGTGTTTCTTCAACTTGCCTGAATAGGCCTATTTCAAAAAAAAGAGCTGATTTTCCCTTTGAAAAACCTAAGTCACAGGAAGTATTCCTTCAAAAACCAGCTCAATTCTCGCAGTGAAACAAGCTCCTAGATGCTGCAGTTTTGAACATAGATGGTTTTCTTTGGACAGATACATGTCTTTGTTCACCTCAGCTGAATAGACCTATTTGTTACAAAGAGAGCCTCTCTCCACCTTGAAAAACCTAAGTTGCCAAAGTGTTCATTTTCTATGTACTGAATACTCAGAGGGAAACAATGTGCTACATGTTGCAGCTTCTAGCATTGATGGTTTTCTGGAGATATAAATCTGTTTCTTCACATCAGCTGAATGGTCTTATTTGAAAAAAGGTAAACTTATCTCAACCTTGAAACATACGTTGCTGGAAAGTAGGACGTTCAGGAACATACTCCACTGTCACAGGGAAATAATGTGCTAGAAGCTCCTGCTTCTACTACAGATGATTTCCTTTCTAGAGATACATGTGTTTCTTCCAATTAGCTGAAAAGACCTAATTGAAAAAAGCGAGATTTCTCCACCTTCAAAATTCTCACTGGCAGAGAGTATTTCTTAGGAAAATTAACTACTCTCCATCAGAGAAACAACAGCAAGATACTGAAGCTTGTCACACAGACAGTTTTCTTTTCTTTGGAGAGATTTCTTTGCTCTTTCAACTCAGGTTCGTAGGCCTAGTTGGAACACAGAAAGCCAATCTCCACATTGAAAAACCTACGTTCCCATATGTATTCCTTTGAAAAACGAAATCCATTTTCATCAGAAAACAATGTACGAGATGCTGAGCTTCTACAATACATGGTTCTCTTGGAGAGATAAATGTGTTGCTTCAACTCAGCTGAATTTGCCTCTTTGGAACAATGTGATGTCATGTGAACCTTGGAAAACGTCCGTCGCGGGAAGTAGTCCTTGCAAAACCGTACTCAATTTTCTCAGGAGACAATGGGCTAGATGCTCCTATTTCTGAAACAGACGGTTTTCTTTCAAGTTATGCATGTGTTTCTTTAAATTAGCTGGCTAGGCCTATTTTGAACAAAGAGATTTTATCTCCATATTGAGAAACTGAAGTTGCTCTAGGTATTTCATTGACAAACTACACTCAATCTGACAAGGAAACAATGTGTTAGATATTCCTTCTGGTAACATAGATGGTTTTCTTCGGAGAGAAACACGTGTTTGTTCAAATCAGCTGAAAAGGCCTCCATGATACAAAGGGAGCCTATCTCCATCCTGAAAAACCTAAGTTGCAAGAAGTATTCCTTTTAAATCTACTGACTACTCACATGGAAACAATATGCTAGATGCTGCAGCTTGTAGTTAGACGGTTTTCTTTGGAGAGACACATGTGTTTCTTCACCTCAGCTGAATTGACCTGTTTGGAACCAAGAGAGTCTACCTCCACCTTGAAAATCCTAACTTGCAGGAAGTATTTCTTTGAAAAAACTGGCAAAAGTCTCCCAGGGTGACAATGTTCTTATTCTCCAGGGTCAAACAGAGATGGTTTTCTTTCAGGAGATACATGTGTTCCTTTAAGTCATATAGAAAGGCCTATTTTGTAACAAAGAGCCCATATCCACATTGAATGACCTATGTTGCAGGAGGAATTCCTTTCCAAATCTATCTCGGTTCTCACAGGGAAGCAATGTGCTAGATGTTGCTGCTTGTAACATATAATGTTTCTTGGGAGAGATCCCTTTGTCTTCAACTCAGCTGAACAGGCCAACGTAGAAAAAAGGGAGCCTATCTCCACCGTGAGAAACCATGCTGCAGGAAGTATTCCAATCAAAAACAAACTTATCTCACGGGGAAACAATGTGCTACCATTCCTGCTTCCAACAGAGATGGTGTTCTTTCGAGAGGTATGTGTGTTTCTTGAAATCTGCGGAATAGGCCTATTGGAAACAAAGTGAGCCTATGTCTACATTGAAAGACCTAAACTGCCTGAAGTACTCCTTTCAAATAGTAACTCAGCTCTCTCACAGAATCAATGTGCTACATGCTGCAGCGTCTAATCTAGATGGTTTCCTTTTAGAGATACATGTGTTTCTTCAATTCACCTGATTGTGTGTATTGGGAACAAAGTGAGCCAACCCACCCTTGGAAAACGTAAGTTGCAGGAAGTCTTTCTTTGACAAACTTACTAAATTCTCACAGGGAAACAATGCCCGAATATTCCTGCTTCCAACAGAGATGGCTTTCTTTGGAGAGATATATGTGTTTCTTCAAATGTGCTGAATAGGCCTACTTGGAACAAAGTGTGCCTATCTCTACATTGAAAATCCTCAGTTGCCCGAAGTACTCCTTTCAAGTACTAACTCAGATCTCACAGAGAAACCATGTGCTACATGCTGCAGCTTCTAATCCCGATGGTTTCCTTTTAGAAATACATGTGTTTCTTCAATTCACATGAAGGTGTGTATTGGGAACAAAGTGAGTCAACCCAACCTTGGAAAACGTAAATTGCAGGAAGTATTCCCTTGCAAAACCTATTCAATTCGAAGTTGGAAACAATATGGGGGATGCTCCTTCTTCCACAGAGATGTTTTCTTTGAGAGACACACGTGTTTCTTCAAGTTAGCTGGACAGGCCTATTTGCTTACTGACTGTAACATATAAGATTTCTTTGGAGAGATACATGTGTTTCTTCAATGCAGCTGAAAAATGCCAATGTGGAAATAAGGGAGCCTCTCTCCACCATGAAGCACCCTGTTGCAGGAAGTATTCCATTTACAAACAAACACAATCTCCCAGGGAGACAATGTGCTATTACTCATGCTTCCAGCAGAGATGGTTTTTTTGGAGAAATATATGTGTTTCTTCAAATCTGCTGAACAGGCCTATTAGGAACAAAGAGAGCCTATGTCTACATTGAAAAAGCTAAATTGCCTGAAGTACTCCTTTCAAATATTAACTCAGCTGTCTCAGGGAAACAATGAGCTGCACGGTACAGCTTCTAACATAGATGGTTTCCTTTTAGAGGTACGTGTGTTTCTTCAACTCACCTGCCTGTGTCTATCTGGAAAAAAGTGAGCCTATCCCAACCTTGAAAACCCTAAGCTGTAGGAAGTATTCCTATGCAAAGCCTTCTCAATTCTTACTGGGATACAATGTGGTGGATTCTCCTGCTTCTCACACAGATGTTTTCTGTCAAAAGACACATGTGTTTGTTCAAATTAGCCGGGGAGGCCTATTTGGAACAAACAACCCTTTGTTCCCCTTGCAAATTCTGAATGGTGGGAAGAAATTCTTTTAAAATACTCATTTTTAACAGGGAAGCAATGTGCTAGATGTTGAAGATTGTAACATAGATAGTTTTCTTTGCAGAGACACTGATGTTTTTACAACTTAGCTCACAGGCCTACGTGGAAGATAGAGAGCCTATCTCCCTTTGAAAAACGTAAGTTGCCCAAAGTATTCCTTTTAAAATGAAACTCAATTCTCTGAGGGAAAGAATGTGCTATATGCTCCTGATTCTGACTCAAGTGGTTTCTTTTGAGATACATGAGTTCCTTTAACTCTGCTGAAAGGGCCTATTTGGAACAAACAGCCTATCTCCACCTTGAATTTCAAAGATGCAGGAAGTACTGCTTTCAAAAACTTACTGGTTTTTACACGGGTAAACAATGAAGTACATGGCGAAGTTTGTAATCTAGTTGGTTTTCGTTTAGTGCTCCATGTGTTTCTTGAACTCATCTGAATAGGCCCATTTGGAACAAAGAGAGCCTACGTTCACTTTGAAAAATGTAATTTATAGGAAGTACTCCTATCAATAATTAACTCTCTTCTCAGAGGTATACTAGGTCCTAGATTCTATAGCTTGTATCACAGATAGTTTACTGTCAAGAGATAAATGTGTTTCTTCAACTTGCCTGAATAGGCCTATTTCAAAAAAAAGAGCTGATTTTCCCTTTGAAAAACCTAAGTCACAGGAAGTATTCCTTCAAAAACCAGCTCAATTCTCGCAGTGAAACAAGCTCCTAGATGCTGCAGTTTTGAACATAGATGGTTTTCTTTGGACAGATACATGTCTTTGTTCACCTCAGCTGAATAGACCTATTTGTTACAAAGAGAGCCTCTCTCCACCTTGAAAAACCTAAGTTGCCAAAGTGTTCATTTTCTATGTACTGAATACTCAGAGGGAAACAATGTGCTACATGTTGCAGCTTCTAGCATTGATGGTTTTCTGGAGATATAAATCTGTTTCTTCACATCAGCTGAATGGTCTTATTTGAAAAAAGGTAAACTTATCTCAACCTTGAAACATACGTTGCTGGAAAGTAGGACGTTCAGGAACATACTCCACTGTCACAGGGAAATAATGTGCTAGAAGCTCCTGCTTCTACTACAGATGATTTCCTTTCTAGAGATACATGTGTTTCTTCCAATTAGCTGAAAAGACCTAATTGAAAAAAGCGAGATTTCTCCACCTTCAAAATTCTCACTGGCAGAGAGTATTTCTTAGGAAAATTAACTACTCTCCATCAGAGAAACAACAGCAAGATACTGAAGCTTGTCACACAGACAGTTTTCTTTTCTTTGGAGAGATTTCTTTGCTCTTTCAACTCAGGTTCGTAGGCCTAGTTGGAACACAGAAAGCCAATCTCCACATTGAAAAACCTACGTTCCCATATGTATTCCTTTGAAAAACGAAATCCATTTTCATCAGAAAACAATGTACGAGATGCTGAGCTTCTACAATACATGGTTCTCTTGGAGAGATAAATGTGTTGCTTCAACTCAGCTGAATTTGCCTCTTTGGAACAATGTGATCTCATGTGAACCTTGGAAAACGTCCGTCGCGGGAAGTAGTCCTTGCAAAACCGTACTCAATTTTCTCAGGAGACAATGGGCTAGATGCTCCTATTTCTGAAACAGACGGTTTTCTTTCAAGTTATGCATGTGTTTCTTTAAATTAGCTGGCTAGGCCTATTTTGAACAAAGAGATCTTATCTCCATATTGAGAAACTGAAGTTGCTCTAGGTATTTCATTGACAAACTACACTCAATCTGACAAGGAAACAATGTGTTAGATATTCCTTCTGGTAACATAGATGGTTTTCTTCGGAGAGAAACACGTGTTTGTTCAAATCAGCTGAAAAGGCCTCCATGATACAAAGGGAGCCTATCTCCATCCTGAAAAACCTAAGTTGCAAGAAGTATTCCTTTTAAATCTACTGACTACTCACATGGAAACAATATGCTAGATGCTGCAGCTTGTAGTTAGACGGTTTTCTTTGGAGAGACACATGTGTTTCTTCACCTCAGCTGAATTGACCTGTTTTGAACCAAGAGAGTCTACCTCCACCTTGAAAATCCTAACTTGCAGGAAGTATTTCTTTGAAAAAACTGGCAAAAGTCTCCCAGGGTGACAATGTTCTTATTCTCCAGGGTCAAACAGAGATGGTTTTCTTTCAGGAGATACATGTGTTCCTTTAAGTCATATAGAAAGGCCTATTTTGTAACAAAGAGCCCATATCCACATTGAATGACCTATGTTGCAGGAGGAATTCCTTTCCAAATCTATCTCGGTTCTCACAGGGAAGCAATGTGCTAGATGTTGCTGCTTGTAACATATAATGTTTCTTGGGAGAGATCCCTTTGTCTTCAACTCAGCTGAACAGGCCAACGTAGAAAAAAGGGAGCCTATCTCCACCGTGAGAAACCATGCTGCAGGAAGTATTCCAATCAAAAACAAACTTATCTCACAGGGAAACAATGTGCTACCATTCCTGCTTCCAACAGAGATGGTGTTCTTTCGAGAGGTATGTGTGTTTCTTGAAATCTGCGGAATAGGCCTATTGGAAACAAAGTGAGCCTATGTCTACATTGAAAGACCTAAACTGCCTGAAGTACTCCTTTCAAATAGTAACTCAGCTCTCTCACAGAATCAATGTGCTACATGCTGCAGCGTCTAATCTAGATGGTTTCCTTTTAGAGATACATGTGTTTCTTCAATTCACCTGATTGTGTGTATTGGGAACAAAGTGAGCCAACCCACCCTTGGAAAACGTAAGTTGCAGGAAGTCTTTCTTTGACAAACTTACTAAATTCTCACAGGGAAACAATGCCCGAATATTCCTGCTTCCAACAGAGATGGCTTTCTTTGGAGAGATATATGTGTTTCTTCAAATGTGCTGAATAGGCCTACTTGGAACAAAGTGTGCCTATCTCTACATTGAAAATCCTCAGTTGCCCGAAGTACTCCTTTCAAGTACTAACTCAGATCTCACAGAGAAACCATGTGCTACATGCTGCAGCTTCTAATCCCGATGGTTTCCTTTTAGAAATACATGTGTTTCTTCAATTCACATGAAGGTGTGTATTGGGAACAAAGTGAGTCAACCCAACCTTGGAAAACGTAAATTGCAGGAAGTATTCCCTTGCAAAACCTATTCAATTCGAAGTTGGAAACAATATGGGGGATGCTCCTTCTTCCACAGAGATGTTTTCTTTGAGAGACACACGTGTTTCTTCAAGTTAGCTGGACAGGCCTATTTGCTTACTGACTGTAACATATAAGATTTCTTTGGAGAGATACATGTGTTTCTTCAATGCAGCTGAAAAATGCCAATGTGGAAATAAGGGAGCCTCTCTCCACCATGAAGCACCCTGTTGCAGGAAGTATTCCATTTACAAACAAACACAATCTCCCAGGGAGACAATGTGCTATTACTCATGCTTCCAGCAGAGATGGTTTTTTTGGAGAAATATATGTGTTTCTTCAAATCTGCTGAACAGGCCTATTAGGAACAAAGAGAGCCTATGTCTACATTGAAAAAGCTAAATTGCCTGAAGTACTCCTTTCAAATATTAACTCAGCTGTCACAGGGAAACAATGAGCTGCACGGTACAGCTTCTAACATAGATGGTTTCCTTTTAGAGGTACGTGTGTTTCTTCAACTCACCTGCCTGTGTCTATCTGGAAAAAAGTGAGCCTATCCCAACCTTGAAAACCCTAAGCTGTAGGAAGTATTCCTATGCAAAGCCTTCTCAATTCTTACTGGGATACAATGTGGTGGATTCTCCTGCTTCTCACACAGATGTTTTCTGTCAAAAGACACATGTGTTTGTTCAAATTAGCCGGGGAGGCCTATTTGGAACAAACAACCCTTTGTTCCCCTTGCAAATTCTGAATGGTGGGAAGAAATTCTTTTAAAATACTCATTTTTAACAGGGAAGCAATGTGCTAGATGTTGAAGATTGTAACATAGATAGTTTTCTTTGCAGAGACACTGATGTTTTTACAACTTAGCTCACAGGCCTACGTGGAAGATAGAGAGCCTATCTCCCTTTGAAAAACGTAAGTTGCCCAAAGTATTCCTTTTAAAATGAAACTCAATTCTCTGAGGGAAAGAATGTGCTATATGCTCCTGATTCTGACTCAAGTGGTTTCTTTTGAGATACATGAGTTCCTTTAACTCTGCTGAAAGGGCCTATTTGGAACAAACAGCCTATCTCCACCTTGAATTTCAAAGATGCAGGAAGTACTGCTTTCAAAAACTTACTGGTTTTTACACGGGTAAACAATGAAGTACATGGCGAAGTTTGTAATCTAGTTGGTTTTCGTTTAGTGCTCCATGTGTTTCTTGAACTCATCTGAATAGGCCCATTTGGAACAAAGAGAGCCTACGTTCACTTTGAAAAATGTAATTTATAGGAAGTACTCCTATCAATAATTAACTCTCTTCTCAGAGGTATACTAGGTCCTAGATTCTATAGCTTGTATCACAGATAGTTTACTGTCAAGAGATAAATGTGTTTCTTCAACTTGCCTGAATAGGCCTATTTCAAAAAAAAGAGCTGATTTTCCCTTTGAAAAACCTAAGTCACAGGAAGTATTCCTTCAAAAACCAGCTCAATTCTCGCAGTGAAACAAGCTCCTAGATGCTGCAGTTTTGAACATAGATGGTTTTCTTTGGACAGATACATGTCTTTGTTCACCTCAGCTGAATAGACCTATTTGTTACAAAGAGAGCCTCTCTCCACCTTGAAAAACCTAAGTTGCCAAAGTGTTCATTTTCTATGTACTGAATACTCAGAGGGAAACAATGTGCTACATGTTGCAGCTTCTAGCATTGATGGTTTTCTGGAGATATAAATCTGTTTCTTCACATCAGCTGAATGGTCTTATTTGAAAAAAGGTAAACTTATCTCAACCTTGAAACATACGTTGCTGGAAAGTAGGACGTTCAGGAACATACTCCACTGTCACAGGGAAATAATGTGCTAGAAGCTCCTGCTTCTACTACAGATGATTTCCTTTCTAGAGATACATGTGTTTCTTCCAATTAGCTGAAAAGACCTAATTGAAAAAAGCGAGATTTCTCCACCTTCAAAATTCTCACTGGCAGAGAGTATTTCTTAGGAAAATTAACTACTCTCCATCAGAGAAACAACAGCAAGATACTGAAGCTTGTCACACAGACAGTTTTCTTTTCTTTGGAGAGATTTCTTTGCTCTTTCAACTCAGGTTCGTAGGCCTAGTTGGAACACAGAAAGCCAATCTCCACATTGAAAAACCTACGTTCCCATATGTATTCCTTTGAAAAACGAAATCCATTTTCATCAGAAAACAATGTACGAGATGCTGAGCTTCTACAATACATGGTTCTCTTGGAGAGATAAATGTGTTGCTTCAACTCAGCTGAATTTGCCTCTTTGGAACAATGTGATCTCATGTGAACCTTGGAAAACGTCCGTCGCGGGAAGTAGTCCTTGCAAAACCGTACTCAATTTTCTCAGGAGACAATGGGCTAGATGCTCCTATTTCTGAAACAGACGGTTTTCTTTCAAGTTATGCATGTGTTTCTTTAAATTAGCTGGCTAGGCCTATTTTGAACAAAGAGATTTTATCTCCATATTGAGAAACTGAAGTTGCTCTAGGTATTTCATTGACAAACTACACTCAATCTGACAAGGAAACAATGTGTTAGATATTCCTTCTGGTAACATAGATGGTTTTCTTCGGAGAGAAACACGTGTTTGTTCAAATCAGCTGAAAAGGCCTCCATGATACAAAGGGAGCCTATCTCCATCCTGAAAAACCTAAGTTGCAAGAAGTATTCCTTTTAAATCTACTGACTACTCACATGGAAACAATATGCTAGATGCTGCAGCTTGTAGTTAGACGGTTTTCTTTGGAGAGACACATGTGTTTCTTCACCTCAGCTGAATTGACCTGTTTTGAACCAAGAGAGTCTACCTCCACCTTGAAAATCCTAACTTGCAGGAAGTATTTCTTTGAAAAAACTGGCAAAAGTCTCCCAGGGTGACAATGTTCTTATTCTCCAGGGTCAAACAGAGATGGTTTTCTTTCAGGAGATACATGTGTTCCTTTAAGTCATATAGAAAGGCCTATTTTGTAACAAAGAGCCCATATCCACATTGAATGACCTATGTTGCAGGAGGAATTCCTTTCCAAATCTATCTCGGTTCTCACAGGGAAGCAATGTGCTAGATGTTGCTGCTTGTAACATATAATGTTTCTTGGGAGAGATCCCTTTGTCTTCAACTCAGCTGAACAGGCCAACGTAGAAAAAAGGGAGCCTATCTCCACCGTGAGAAACCATGCTGCAGGAAGTATTCCAATCAAAAACAAACTTATCTCACGGGGAAACAATGTGCTACCATTCCTGCTTCCAACAGAGATGGTGTTCTTTCGAGAGGTATGTGTGTTTCTTGAAATCTGCGGAATAGCCTATTGGAAACAAAGTGAGCCTATGTCTACATTGAAAGACCTAAACTGCCTGAAGTACTCCTTTTCAAATAGTAACTCAGCTCTCTCACAGAATCAATGTGCTACATGCTGCAGCGTCTAATCTAGATGGTTTCCTTTTAGAGATACATGTGTTTCTTCAATTCACCTGATTGTGTGTATTGGGAACAAAGTGAGCCAACCCACCCTTGGAAAACGTAAGTTGCAGGAAGTCTTTCTTTGACAAACTTACTAAATTCTCACAGGGAAACAATGCCCGAATATTCCTGCTTCAACAGAGATGGCTTTCTTTGGAGAGATATATGTGTTTCTTCAAATGTGCTGAATAGGCCTACTTGGAACAAAGTGTGCCTATCTCTACATTGAAAATCCTCAGTTGCCCGAAGTACTCCTTTCAAGTACTAACTCAGATCTCACAGAGAAACCATGTGCTACATGCTGCAGCTTCTAATCCCGATGGTTTCCTTTTAGAAATACATGTGTTTCTTCAATTCACATGAAGGTGTGTATTGGGAACAAAGTGAGTCAACCCAACCTTGGAAAACGTAAATTGCAGGAAGTATTCCCTTGCAAACCTATTCAATTCGAAGTTGGAAACAATATGGGGGATGCTCCTTCTTCCACAGAGATGTTTTCTTTGAGAGACACACGTGTTTCTTCAAGTTAGCTGGACAGGCCTATTTGCTTACTGACTGTAACATATAAGATTCTTTGGAGAGATACATGTGTTTCTTCAATGCAGCTGAAAAATGCCAATGTGGAAATAAGGGAGCCTCTCTCCACCATGAAGCACCCTGTTGCAGGAAGTATTCCATTTACAAACAAACACAATCTCCCAGGGAGACAATGTGCTATTACTCATGCTTCCAGCAGAGATGGTTTTTTGGAGAAAATAATGTGTTTCTTCAAATCTGCTGAACAGGCCTATTAGGAACAAAGAGAGCCTATGTCTACATTGAAAAAGCTAAATTGCCTGAAGTACTCCTTTCAAATATTAACTCAGCTGTCACAGGGAAACAATGAGCTGCACGGTACAGCTTCTAACATAGATGGTTCCTTTTAGAGGTACGTGTGTTTCTTCAACTCACCTGCCTGTGTCTATCTGGAAAAAAGTGAGCCTATCCCAACCTTGAAAACCCTAAGCTGTAGAAGTATTCCTATGCAAAGCCTTCTCAATTCTTACTGGGATACAATGTGGTGGATTCTCCTGCTTCTCACACAGATGTTTTCTGTCAAAAGACACATGTGTTTGTTCAAATTAGCCGGGGAGGACTATTTGGAACAAACAACCCTTTGTTCCCTTGCAAATTCTGAATGGTGGGAAGAAATTCTTTTAAAATACTCATTTTTAACAGTTAACAGGGAAGCAATGTGCTAGATGTTGAAGATTGTAACATAGATAGTTTTCTTTGCAGAGACACTGATGTTTTTACAACTTAGCTCACAGGCCTACGTGGAAGATAGAGAGCCTATCTCCCTTTGAAAAACGTAAGTTGCCCAAAGTATTCCTTTTAAAATGAAACTCAATTCTCTGAGGGAAAGAATGTGCTATATGCTCCTGATTCTGACTCAAGTGGTTTCTTTTGAGATACATGAGTTCCTTTAACTCTGCTGAAAGGGCCTATTTGGAACAAACAGCCTATCTCCACCTTGAATTTCAAAGATGCAGGAAGTACTGCTTTCAAAAACTTACTGGTTTTTACACGGGTAAACAATGAAGTACATGGCGAAGTTTGTAATCTAGTTGGTTTTCGTTTAGTGCTCCATGTGTTTCTTGAACTCATCTGAATAGGCCCATTTGGAACAAAGAGAGCCTACGTTCACTTTGAAAAATGTAATTTATAGGAAGTACTCCTATCAATAATTAACTCTCTTCTCAGAGGTATACTAGGTCCTAGATTCTATAGCTTGTATCACAGATAGTTTACTGTCAAGAGATAAATGTGTTTCTTCAACTTGCCTGAATAGGCCTATTTCAAAAAAAAAGAGCTGATTTTCCCTTTGAAAAACCTAAGTCACAGGAAGTATTCCTTCAAAAACCAGCTCAATTCTCGCAGTGAAACAAGCTCCTAGATGCTGCAGTTTTGAACATAGATGGTTTTCTTTGGACAGATACATGTCTTTGTTCACCTCAGCTGAATAGACCTATTTGTTACAAAGAGAGCCTCTCTCCACCTTGAAAAACCTAAGTTGCCAAAGTGTTCATTTTCTATGTACTGAATACTCAGAGGGAAACAATGTGCTACATGTTGCAGCTTCTAGCATTGATGGTTTTCTGGAGATATAAATCTGTTTCTTCACATCAGCTGAATGGTCTTATTTGAAAAAAGGTAAACTTATCTCAACCTTGAAACATACGTTGCTGGAAAGTAGGACGTTCAGGAACATACTCCACTGTCACAGGGAAATAATGTGCTAGAAGCTCCTGCTTCTACTACAGATGATTTCCTTTCTAGAGATACATGTGTTTCTTCCAATTAGCTGAAAAGACCTAATTGAAAAAAGCGAGATTTCTCCACCTTCAAAATTCTCACTGGCAGAGAGTATTTCTTAGGAAAATTAACTACTCTCCATCAGAGAAACAACAGCAAGATACTGAAGCTTGTCACACAGACAGTTTTCTTTTCTTTGGAGAGATTTCTTTGCTCTTTCAACTCAGGTTCGTAGGCCTAGTTGGAACACAGAAAGCCAATCTCCACATTGAAAAACCTACGTTCCCATATGTATTCCTTTGAAAAACGAAATCCATTTTCATCAGAAAACAATGTACGAGATGCTGAGCTTCTACAATACATGGTTCTCTTGGAGAGATAAATGTGTTGCTTCAACTCAGCTGAATTTGCCTCTTTGGAACAATGTGATGTCATGTGAACCTTGGAAAACGTCCGTCGCGGGAAGTAGTCCTTGCAAAACCGTACTCAATTTTCTCAGGAGACAATGGGCTAGATGCTCCTATTTCTGAAACAGACGGTTTTCTTTCAAGTTATGCATGTGTTTCTTTAAATTAGCTGGCTAGGCCTATTTTGAACAAAGAGATTTTATCTCCATATTGAGAAACTGAAGTTGCTCTAGGTATTTCATTGACAAACTACACTCAATCTGACAAGGAAACAATGTGTTAGATATTCCTTCTGGTAACATAGATGGTTTTCTTCGGAGAGAAACACGTGTTTGTTCAAATCAGCTGAAAAGGCCTCCATGATACAAAGGGAGCCTATCTCCATCCTGAAAAACCTAAGTTGCAAGAAGTATTCCTTTTAAATCTACTGACTACTCACATGGAAACAATATGCTAGATGCTGCAGCTTGTAGTTAGACGGTTTTCTTTGGAGAGACACATGTGTTTCTTCACCTCAGCTGAATTGACCTGTTTTGAACCAAGAGAGTCTACCTCCACCTTGAAAATCCTAACTTGCAGGAAGTATTTCTTTGAAAAAACTGGCAAAAGTCTCCCAGGGTGACAATGTTCTTATTCTCCAGGGTCAAACAGAGATGGTTTTCTTTCAGGAGATACATGTGTTCCTTTAAGTCATATAGAAAGGCCTATTTTGTAACAAAGAGCCCATATCCACATTGAATGACCTATGTTGCAGGAGGAATTCCTTTCCAAATCTATCTCGGTTCTCACAGGGAAGCAATGTGCTAGATGTTGCTGCTTGTAACATATAATGTTTCTTGGGAGAGATCCCTTTGTCTTCAACTCAGCTGAACAGGCCAACGTAGAAAAAAGGGAGCCTATCTCCACCGTGAGAAACCATGCTGCAGGAAGTATTCCAATCAAAAACAAACTTATCTCACGGGGAAACAATGTGCTACCATTCCTGCTTCCAACAGAGATGGTGTTCTTTCGAGAGGTATGTGTGTTTCTTGAAATCTGCGGAATAGGCCTATTGGAAACAAAGTGAGCCTATGTCTACATTGAAAGACCTAAACTGCCTGAAGTACTCCTTTCAAATAGTAACTCAGCTCTCTCACAGAATCAATGTGCTACATGCTGCAGCGTCTAATCTAGATGGTTTCCTTTTAGAGATACATGTGTTTCTTCAATTCACCTGATTGTGTGTATTGGGAACAAAGTGAGCCAACCCACCCTTGGAAAACGTAAGTTGCAGGAAGTCTTTCTTTGACAAACTTACTAAATTCTCACAGGGAAACAATGCCCGAATATTCCTGCTTCCAACAGAGATGGCTTTCTTTGGAGAGATATATGTGTTTCTTCAAATGTGCTGAATAGGCCTACTTGGAACAAAGTGTGCCTATCTCTACATTGAAAATCCTCAGTTGCCCGAAGTACTCCTTTCAAGTACTAACTCAGATCTCACAGAGAAACCATGTGCTACATGCTGCAGCTTCTAATCCCGATGGTTTCCTTTTAGAAATACATGTGTTTCTTCAATTCACATGAAGGTGTGTATTGGGAACAAAGTGAGTCAACCCAACCTTGGAAAACGTAAATTGCAGGAAGTATTCCCTTGCAAAACCTATTCAATTCGAAGTTGGAAACAATATGGGGGATGCTCCTTCTTCCACAGAGATGTTTTCTTTGAGAGACACACGTGTTTCTTCAAGTTAGCTGGACAGGCCTATTTGCTTACTGACTGTAACATATAAGATTTCTTTGGAGAGATACATGTGTTTCTTCAATGCAGCTGAAAAATGCCAATGTGGAAATAAGGGAGCCTCTCTCCACCATGAAGCACCCTGTTGCAGGAAGTATTCCATTTACAAACAAACACAATCTCCCAGGGAGACAATGTGCTATTACTCATGCTTCCAGCAGAGATGGTTTTTTTGGAGAAATATATGTGTTTCTTCAAATCTGCTGAACAGGCCTATTAGGAACAAAGAGAGCCTATGTCTACATTGAAAAAGCTAAATTGCCTGAAGTACTCCTTTCAAATATTAACTCAGCTGTCTCAGGGAAACAATGAGCTGCACGGTACAGCTTCTAACATAGATGGTTTCCTTTTAGAGGTACGTGTGTTTCTTCAACTCACCTGCCTGTGTCTATCTGGAAAAAAGTGAGCCTATCCCAACCTTGAAAACCCTAAGCTGTAGGAAGTATTCCTATGCAAAGCCTTCTCAATTCTTACTGGGATACAATGTGGTGGATTCTCCTGCTTCTCACACAGATGTTTTCTGTCAAAAGACACATGTGTTTGTTCAAATTAGCCGGGGAGGCCTATTTGGAACAAACAACCCTTTGTTCCCCTTGCAAATTCTGAATGGTGGGAAGAAATTCTTTTAAAATACTCATTTTTAACAGGGAAGCAATGTGCTAGATGTTGAAGATTGTAACATAGATAGTTTTCTTTGCAGAGACACTGATGTTTTTACAACTTAGCTCACAGGCCTACGTGGAAGATAGAGAGCCTATCTCCCTTTGAAAAACGTAAGTTGCCCAAAGTATTCCTTTTAAAATGAAACTCAATTCTCTGAGGGAAAGAATGTGCTATATGCTCCTGATTCTGACTCAAGTGGTTTCTTTTGAGATACATGAGTTCCTTTAACTCTGCTGAAAGGGCCTATTTGGAACAAACAGCCTATCTCCACCTTGAATTTCAAAGATGCAGGAAGTACTGCTTTCAAAAACTTACTGGTTTTTACACGGGTAAACAATGAAGTACATGGCGAAGTTTGTAATCTAGTTGGTTTTCGTTTAGTGCTCCATGTGTTTCTTGAACTCATCTGAATAGGCCCATTTGGAACAAAGAGAGCCTACGTTCACTTTGAAAAATGTAATTTATAGGAAGTACTCCTATCAATAATTAACTCTCTTCTCAGAGGTATACTAGGTCCTAGATTCTATAGCTTGTATCACAGATAGTTTACTGTCAAGAGATAAATGTGTTTCTTCAACTTGCCTGAATAGGCCTATTTCAAAAAAAAAGAGCTGATTTTCCCTTTGAAAAACCTAAGTCACAGGAAGTATTCCTTCAAAAACCAGCTCAATTCTCGCAGTGAAACAAGCTCCTAGATGCTGCAGTTTTGAACATAGATGGTTTTCTTTGGACAGATACATGTCTTTGTTCACCTCAGCTGAATAGACCTATTTGTTACAAAGAGAGCCTCTCTCCACCTTGAAAAACCTAAGTTGCCAAAGTGTTCATTTTCTATGTACTGAATACTCAGAGGGAAACAATGTGCTACATGTTGCAGCTTCTAGCATTGATGGTTTTCTGGAGATATAAATCTGTTTCTTCACATCAGCTGAATGGTCTTATTTGAAAAAAGGTAAACTTATCTCAACCTTGAAACATACGTTGCTGGAAAGTAGGACGTTCAGGAACATACTCCACTGTCACAGGGAAATAATGTGCTAGAAGCTCCTGCTTCTACTACAGATGATTTCCTTTCTAGAGATACATGTGTTTCTTCCAATTAGCTGAAAAGACCTAATTGAAAAAAGCGAGATTTCTCCACCTTCAAAATTCTCACTGGCAGAGAGTATTTCTTAGGAAAATTAACTACTCTCCATCAGAGAAACAACAGCAAGATACTGAAGCTTGTCACACAGACAGTTTTCTTTTCTTTGGAGAGATTTCTTTGCTCTTTCAACTCAGGTTCGTAGGCCTAGTTGGAACACAGAAAGCCAATCTCCACATTGAAAAACCTACGTTCCCATATGTATTCCTTTGAAAAACGAAATCCATTTTCATCAGAAAACAATGTACGAGATGCTGAGCTTCTACAATACATGGTTCTCTTGGAGAGATAAATGTGTTGCTTCAACTCAGCTGAATTTGCCTCTTTGGAACAATGTGATGTCATGTGAACCTTGGAAAACGTCCGTCGCGGGAAGTAGTCCTTGCAAAACCGTACTCAATTTTCTCAGGAGACAATGGGCTAGATGCTCCTATTTCTGAAACAGACGGTTTTCTTTCAAGTTATGCATGTGTTTCTTTAAATTAGCTGGCTAGGCCTATTTTGAACAAAGAGATTTTATCTCCATATTGAGAAACTGAAGTTGCTCTAGGTATTTCATTGACAAACTACACTCAATCTGACAAGGAAACAATGTGTTAGATATTCCTTCTGGTAACATAGATGGTTTTCTTCGGAGAGAAACACGTGTTTGTTCAAATCAGCTGAAAAGGCCTCCATGATACAAAGGGAGCCTATCTCCATCCTGAAAAACCTAAGTTGCAAGAAGTATTCCTTTTAAATCTACTGACTACTCACATGGAAACAATATGCTAGATGCTGCAGCTTGTAGTTAGACGGTTTTCTTTGGAGAGACACATGTGTTTCTTCACCTCAGCTGAATTGACCTGTTTTGAACCAAGAGAGTCTACCTCCACCTTGAAAATCCTAACTTGCAGGAAGTATTTCTTTGAAAAAACTGGCAAAAGTCTCCCAGGGTGACAATGTTCTTATTCTCCAGGGTCAAACAGAGATGGTTTTCTTTCAGGAGATACATGTGTTCCTTTAAGTCATATAGAAAGGCCTATTTTGTAACAAAGAGCCCATATCCACATTGAATGACCTATGTTGCAGGAGGAATTCCTTTCCAAATCTATCTCGGTTCTCACAGGGAAGCAATGTGCTAGATGTTGCTGCTTGTAACATATAATGTTTCTTGGGAGAGATCCCTTTGTCTTCAACTCAGCTGAACAGGCCAACGTAGAAAAAAGGGAGCCTATCTCCACCGTGAGAAACCATGCTGCAGGAAGTATTCCAATCAAAAACAAACTTATCTCACGGGGAAACAATGTGCTACCATTCCTGCTTCCAACAGAGATGGTGTTCTTTCGAGAGGTATGTGTGTTTCTTGAAATCTGCGGAATAGGCCTATTGGAAACAAAGTGAGCCTATGTCTACATTGAAAGACCTAAACTGCCTGAAGTACTCCTTTCAAATAGTAACTCAGCTCTCTCACAGAATCAATGTGCTACATGCTGCAGCGTCTAATCTAGATGGTTTCCTTTTAGAGATACATGTGTTTCTTCAATTCACCTGATTGTGTGTATTGGGAACAAAGTGAGCCAACCCACCCTTGGAAAACGTAAGTTGCAGGAAGTCTTTCTTTGACAAACTTACTAAATTCTCACAGGGAAACAATGCCCGAATATTCCTGCTTCCAACAGAGATGGCTTTCTTTGGAGAGATATATGTGTTTCTTCAAATGTGCTGAATAGGCCTACTTGGAACAAAGTGTGCCTATCTCTACATTGAAAATCCTCAGTTGCCCGAAGTACTCCTTTCAAGTACTAACTCAGATCTCACAGAGAAACCATGTGCTACATGCTGCAGCTTCTAATCCCGATGGTTTCCTTTTAGAAATACATGTGTTTCTTCAATTCACATGAAGGTGTGTATTGGGAACAAAGTGAGTCAACCCAACCTTGGAAAACGTAAATTGCAGGAAGTATTCCCTTGCAAAACCTATTCAATTCGAAGTTGGAAACAATATGGGGGATGCTCCTTCTTCCACAGAGATGTTTTCTTTGAGAGACACACGTGTTTCTTCAAGTTAGCTGGACAGGCCTATTTGCTTACTGACTGTAACATATAAGATTTCTTTGGAGAGATACATGTGTTTCTTCAATGCAGCTGAAAAATGCCAATGTGGAAATAAGGGAGCCTCTCTCCACCATGAAGCACCCTGTTGCAGGAAGTATTCCATTTACAAACAAACACAATCTCCCAGGGAGACAATGTGCTATTACTCATGCTTCCAGCAGAGATGGTTTTTTTGGAGAAATATATGTGTTTCTTCAAATCTGCTGAACAGGCCTATTAGGAACAAAGAGAGCCTATGTCTACATTGAAAAAGCTAAATTGCCTGAAGTACTCCTTTCAAATATTAACTCAGCTGTCTCAGGGAAACAATGAGCTGCACGGTACAGCTTCTAACATAGATGGTTTCCTTTTAGAGGTACGTGTGTTTCTTCAACTCACCTGCCTGTGTCTATCTGGAAAAAAGTGAGCCTATCCCAACCTTGAAAACCCTAAGCTGTAGGAAGTATTCCTATGCAAAGCCTTCTCAATTCTTACTGGGATACAATGTGGTGGATTCTCCTGCTTCTCACACAGATGTTTTCTGTCAAAAGACACATGTGTTTGTTCAAATTAGCCGGGGAGGCCTATTTGGAACAAACAACCCTTTGTTCCCCTTGCAAATTCTGAATGGTGGGAAGAAATTCTTTTAAAATACTCATTTTTAACAGGGAAGCAATGTGCTAGATGTTGAAGATTGTAACATAGATAGTTTTCTTTGCAGAGACACTGATGTTTTTACAACTTAGCTCACAGGCCTACGTGGAAGATAGAGAGCCTATCTCCCTTTGAAAAACGTAAGTTGCCCAAAGTATTCCTTTTAAAATGAAACTCAATTCTCTGAGGGAAAGAATGTGCTATATGCTCCTGATTCTGACTCAAGTGGTTTCTTTTGAGATACATGAGTTCCTTTAACTCTGCTGAAAGGGCCTATTTGGAACAAACAGCCTATCTCCACCTTGAATTTCAAAGATGCAGGAAGTACTGCTTTCAAAAACTTACTGGTTTTTACACGGGTAAACAATGAAGTACATGGCGAAGTTTGTAATCTAGTTGGTTTTCGTTTAGTGCTCCATGTGTTTCTTGAACTCATCTGAATAGGCCCATTTGGAACAAAGAGAGCCTACGTTCACTTTGAAAAATGTAATTTATAGGAAGTACTCCTATCAATAATTAACTCTCTTCTCAGAGGTATACTAGGTCCTAGATTCTATAGCTTGTATCACAGATAGTTTACTGTCAAGAGATAAATGTGTTTCTTCAACTTGCCTGAATAGGCCTATTTCAAAAAAAAGAGCTGATTTTCCCTTTGAAAAACCTAAGTCACAGGAAGTATTCCTTCAAAAACCAGCTCAATTCTCGCAGTGAAACAAGCTCCTAGATGCTGCAGTTTTGAACATAGATGGTTTTCTTTGGACAGATACATGTCTTTGTTCACCTCAGCTGAATAGACCTATTTGTTACAAAGAGAGCCTCTCTCCACCTTGAAAAACCTAAGTTGCCAAAGTGTTCATTTTCTATGTACTGAATACTCAGAGGGAAACAATGTGCTACATGTTGCAGCTTCTAGCATTGATGGTTTTCTGGAGATATAAATCTGTTTCTTCACATCAGCTGAATGGTCTTATTTGAAAAAAGGTAAACTTATCTCAACCTTGAAACATACGTTGCTGGAAAGTAGGACGTTCAGGAACATACTCCACTGTCACAGGGAAATAATGTGCTAGAAGCTCCTGCTTCTACTACAGATGATTTCCTTTCTAGAGATACATGTGTTTCTTCCAATTAGCTGAAAAGACCTAATTGAAAAAAGCGAGATTTCTCCACCTTCAAAATTCTCACTGGCAGAGAGTATTTCTTAGGAAAATTAACTACTCTCCATCAGAGAAACAACAGCAAGATACTGAAGCTTGTCACACAGACAGTTTTCTTTTCTTTGCAGAGATTTCTTTGCTCTTTCAACTCAGGTTCGTAGGCCTAGTTGGAACACAGAAAGCCAATCTCCACATTGAAAAACCTACGTTCCCATATGTATTCCTTTGAAAAAGGAAATCCATTTTCATCAGAAAACAATGTACGAGATGCTGAGCTTCTACAATACATGGTTCTCTTGGAGAGATAAATGTGTTGCTTCAACTCAGCTGAATTTGCCTCTTTGGAACAATGTGATGTCATGTGAACCTTGGAAAACGTCCGTCGCGGGAAGTAGTCCTTGCAAAACCGTACTCAATTTTCTCAGGAGACAATGGGCTAGATGCTCCTATTTCTGAAACAGACGGTTTTCTTTCAAGTTATGCATGTGTTTCTTTAAATTAGCTGGCTAAGCCTATTTTGAACAAAGAGATTTTATCTCCATATTGAGAAACTGAAGTTGCTCTAGGTATTTCATTGACAAACTACACTCAATCTGACAAGGAAACAATGTGTTAGATATTCCTTCTGGTAACATAGATGGTTTTCTTTGGAGAGAAACACGTGTTTGTTCAAATCAGCTGAAAAGGCCTCCATGATACAAAGGGAGCCTATCTCCATCCTGAAAAACCTAAGTTGCAAGAAGTATTCCTTTTAAATCTACTGACTACTCACATGGAAACAATATGCTAGATGCTGCAGCTTGTAGTTAGACGGTTTTCTTTGGAGAGACACATGTGTTTCTTCACCTCAGCTGAATTGACCTGTTTGGAACCAAGAGAGTCTACCTCCACCTTGAAAATCCTAACTTGCAGGAAGTATTTCTTTGAAAAAACTGGCAAAAGTCTCCCAGGGTGACAATGTTCTTATTCTCCAGGGTCAAACAGAGATGGTTTTCTTTCAGGAGATACATGTGTTCCTTTAAGTCATATAGAAAGGCCTATTTTGTAACAAAGAGCCCATATCCACATTGAATGACCTATGTTGCAGGAGGAATTCCTTTCCAAATCTATCTCGGTTCTCACAGGGAAGCAATGTGCTAGATGTTGCTGCTTGTAACATATAATGTTTCTTGGGAGAGATCCCTTTGTCTTCAACTCAGCTGAACAGGCCAACGTAGAAAAAAGGGAGCCTATCTCCACCGTGAGAAACCATGCTGCAGGAAGTATTCCAATCAAAAACAAACTTATCTCACGGGGAAACAATGTGCTACCATTCCTGCTTCCAACAGAGATGGTGTTCTTTCGAGAGGTATGTGTGTTTCTTGAAATCTGCGGAATAGGTCTATTGGAAACAAAGTGAGCCTATGTCTACATTGAAAGACCTAAACTGCCTGAAGTACTCCTTTCAAATAGTAACTCAGCTCTCTCACAGAATCAATGTGCTACATGCTGCAGCGTCTAATCTAGATGGTTTCCTTTTAGAGATACATGTGTTTCTTCAATTCACCTGATTGTGTGTATTGGGAACAAAGTGAGCCAACCCACCCTTGGAAAACGTAAGTTGCAGGAAGTCTTTCTTTGACAAACTTACTAAATTCTCACAGGGAAACAATGCCCGAATATTCCTGCTTCCAACAGAGATGGCTTTCTTTGGAGAGATATATGTGTTTCTTCAAATGTGCTGAATAGGCCTACTTGGAACAAAGTGTGCCTATCTCTACATTGAAAATCCTCAGTTGCCCGAAGTACTCCTTTCAAGTACTAACTCAGATCTCACAGAGAAACCATGTGCTACATGCTGCAGCTTCTAATCCCGATGGTTTCCTTTTAGAAATACATGTGTTTCTTCAATTCACATGAAGGTGTGTATTGGGAACAAAGTGAGTCAACCCAACCTTGGAAAACGTAAATTGCAGGAAGTATTCCCTTGCAAAACCTATTCAATTCGAAGTTGGAAACAATATGGGGGATGCTCCTTCTTCCACAGAGATGTTTTCTTTGAGAGACACACGTGTTTCTTCAAGTTAGCTGGACAGGCCTATTTGCTTACTGACTGTAACATATAAGATTTCTTTGGAGAGATACATGTGTTTCTTCAATGCAGCTGAAAAATGCCAATGTGGAAATAAGGGAGCCTCTCTCCACCATGAAGCACCCTGTTGCAGGAAGTATTCCATTTACAAACAAACACAATCTCCCAGGGAGACAATGTGCTATTACTCATGCTTCCAGCAGAGATGGTTTTTTTGGAGAAATATATGTGTTTCTTCAAATCTGCTGAACAGGCCTATTAGGAACAAAGAGAGCCTATGTCTACATTGAAAAAGCTAAATTGCCTGAAGTACTCCTTTCAAATATTAACTCAGCTGTCTCAGGGAAACAATGAGCTGCACGGTACAGCTTCTAACATAGATGGTTTCCTTTTAGAGGTACGTGTGTTTCTTCAACTCACCTGCCTGTGTCTATCTGGAAAAAAGTGAGCCTATCCCAACCTTGAAAACCCTAAGCTGTAGGAAGTATTCCTATGCAAAGCCTTCTCAATTCTTACTGGGATACAATGTGGTGGATTCTCCTGCTTCTCACACAGATGTTTTCTGTCAAAAGACACATGTGTTTGTTCAAATTAGCCGGGGAGGCCTATTTGGAACAAACAACCCTTTGTTCCCCTTGCAAATTCTGAATGGTGGGAAGAAATTCTTTTAAAATACTCATTTTTAACAGGGAAGCAATGTGCTAGATGTTGAAGATTGTAACATAGATAGTTTTCTTTGCAGAGACACTGATGTTTTTACAACTTAGCTCACAGGCCTACGTGGAAGATAGAGAGCCTATCTCCCTTTGAAAAACGTAAGTTGCCCAAAGTATTCCTTTTAAAATGAAACTCAATTCTCTGAGGGAAAGAATGTGCTATATGCTCCTGATTCTGACTCAAGTGGTTTCTTTTGAGATACATGAGTTCCTTTAACTCTGCTGAAAGGGCCTATTTGGAACAAACAGCCTATCTCCACCTTGAATTTCAAAGATGCAGGAAGTACTGCTTTCAAAAACTTACTGGTTTTTACACGGGTAAACAATGAAGTACATGGCGAAGTTTGTAATCTAGTTGGTTTTCGTTTAGTGCTCCATGTGTTTCTTGAACTCATCTGAATAGGCCCATTTGGAACAAAGAGAGCCTACGTTCACTTTGAAAAATGTAATTTATAGGAAGTACTCCTATCAATAATTAACTCTCTTCTCAGAGGTATACTAGGTCCTAGATTCTATAGCTTGTATCACAGATAGTTTACTGTCAAGAGATAAATGTGTTTCTTCAACTTGCCTGAATAGGCCTATTTCAAAAAAAAGAGCTGATTTTCCCTTTGAAAAACCTAAGTCACAGGAAGTATTCCTTCAAAAACCAGCTCAATTCTCGCAGTGAAACAAGCTCCTAGATGCTGCAGTTTTGAACATAGATGGTTTTCTTTGGACAGATACATGTCTTTGTTCACCTCAGCTGAATAGACCTATTTGTTACAAAGAGAGCCTCTCTCCACCTTGAAAAACCTAAGTTGCCAAAGTGTTCATTTTCTATGTACTGAATACTCAGAGGGAAACAATGTGCTACATGTTGCAGCTTCTAGCATTGATGGTTTTCTGGAGATATAAATCTGTTTCTTCACATCAGCTGAATGGTCTTATTTGAAAAAAGGTAAACTTATCTCAACCTTGAAACATACGTTGCTGGAAAGTAGGACGTTCAGGAACATACTCCACTGTCACAGGGAAATAATGTGCTAGAAGCTCCTGCTTCTACTACAGATGATTTCCTTTCTAGAGATACATGTGTTTCTTCCAATTAGCTGAAAAGACCTAATTGAAAAAAGCGAGATTTCTCCACCTTCAAAATTCTCACTGGCAGAGAGTATTTCTTAGGAAAATTAACTACTCTCCATCAGAGAAACAACAGCAAGATACTGAAGCTTGTCACACAGACAGTTTTCTTTTCTTTGCAGAGATTTCTTTGCTCTTTCAACTCAGGTTCGTAGGCCTAGTTGGAACACAGAAAGCCAATCTCCACATTGAAAAACCTACGTTCCCATATGTATTCCTTTGAAAAAGGAAATCCATTTTCATCAGAAAACAATGTACGAGATGCTGAGCTTCTACAATACATGGTTCTCTTGGAGAGATAAATGTGTTGCTTCAACTCAGCTGAATTTGCCTCTTTGGAACAATGTGATGTCATGTGAACCTTGGAAAACGTCCGTCGCGGGAAGTAGTCCTTGCAAAACCGTACTCAATTTTCTCAGGAGACAATGGGCTAGATGCTCCTATTTCTGAAACAGACGGTTTTCTTTCAAGTTATGCATGTGTTTCTTTAAATTAGCTGGCTAGGCCTATTTTGAACAAAGAGATTTTATCTCCATATTGAGAAACTGAAGTTGCTCTAGGTATTTCATTGACAAACTACACTCAATCTGACAAGGAAACAATGTGTTAGATATTCCTTCTGGTAACATAGATGGTTTTCTTCGGAGAGAAACACGTGTTTGTTCAAATCAGCTGAAAAGGCCTCCATGATACAAAGGGAGCCTATCTCCATCCTGAAAAACCTAAGTTGCAAGAAGTATTCCTTTTAAATCTACTGACTACTCACATGGAAACAATATGCTAGATGCTGCAGCTTGTAGTTAGACGGTTTTCTTTGGAGAGACACATGTGTTTCTTCACCTCAGCTGAATTGACCTGTTTGGAACCAAGAGAGTCTACCTCCACCTTGAAAATCCTAACTTGCAGGAAGTATTTCTTTGAAAAAACTGGCAAAAGTCTCCCAGGGTGACAATGTTCTTATTCTCCAGGGTCAAACAGAGATGGTTTTCTTTCAGGAGATACATGTGTTCCTTTAAGTCATATAGAAAGGCCTATTTTGTAACAAAGAGCCCATATCCACATTGAATGACCTATGTTGCAGGAGGAATTCCTTTCCAAATCTATCTCGGTTCTCACAGGGAAGCAATGTGCTAGATGTTGCTGCTTGTAACATATAATGTTTCTTGGGAGAGATCCCTTTGTCTTCAACTCAGCTGAACAGGCCAACGTAGAAAAAAGGGAGCCTATCTCCACCGTGAGAAACCATGCTGCAGGAAGTATTCCAATCAAAAACAAACTTATCTCACGGGGAAACAATGTGCTACCATTCCTGCTTCCAACAGAGATGGTGTTCTTTCGAGAGGTATGTGTGTTTCTTGAAATCTGCGGAATAGGTCTATTGGAAACAAAGTGAGCCTATGTCTACATTGAAAGACCTAAACTGCCTGAAGTACTCCTTTCAAATAGTAACTCAGCTCTCTCACAGAATCAATGTGCTACATGCTGCAGCGTCTAATCTAGATGGTTTCCTTTTAGAGATACATGTGTTTCTTCAATTCACCTGATTGTGTGTATTGGGAACAAAGTGAGCCAACCCACCCTTGGAAAACGTAAGTTGCAGGAAGTCTTTCTTTGACAAACTTACTAAATTCTCACAGGGAAACAATGCCCGAATATTCCTGCTTCCAACAGAGATGGCTTTCTTTGGAGAGATATATGTGTTTCTTCAAATGTGCTGAATAGGCCTACTTGGAACAAAGTGTGCCTATCTCTACATTGAAAATCCTCAGTTGCCCGAAGTACTCCTTTCAAGTACTAACTCAGATCTCACAGAGAAACCATGTGCTACATGCTGCAGCTTCTAATCCCGATGGTTTCCTTTTAGAAATACATGTGTTTCTTCAATTCACATGAAGGTGTGTATTGGGAACAAAGTGAGTCAACCCAACCTTGGAAAACGTAAATTGCAGGAAGTATTCCCTTGCAAAACCTATTCAATTCGAAGTTGGAAACAATATGGGGGATGCTCCTTCTTCCACAGAGATGTTTTCTTTGAGAGACACACGTGTTTCTTCAAGTTAGCTGGACAGGCCTATTTGCTTACTGACTGTAACATATAAGATTTCTTTGGAGAGATACATGTGTTTCTTCAATGCAGCTGAAAAATGCCAATGTGGAAATAAGGGAGCCTCTCTCCACCATGAAGCACCCTGTTGCAGGAAGTATTCCATTTACAAACAAACACAATCTCCCAGGGAGACAATGTGCTATTACTCATGCTTCCAGCAGAGATGGTTTTTTTGGAGAAATATATGTGTTTCTTCAAATCTGCTGAACAGGCCTATTAGGAACAAAGAGAGCCTATGTCTACATTGAAAAAGCTAAATTGCCTGAAGTACTCCTTTCAAATATTAACTCAGCTGTCTCAGGGAAACAATGAGCTGCACGGTACAGCTTCTAACATAGATGGTTTCCTTTTAGAGGTACGTGTGTTTCTTCAACTCACCTGCCTGTGTCTATCTGGAAAAAAGTGAGCCTATCCCAACCTTGAAAACCCTAAGCTGTAGGAAGTATTCCTATGCAAAGCCTTCTCAATTCTTACTGGGATACAATGTGGTGGATTCTCCTGCTTCTCACACAGATGTTTTCTGTCAAAAGACACATGTGTTTGTTCAAATTAGCCGGGGAGGCCTATTTGGAACAAACAACCCTTTGTTCCCCTTGCAAATTCTGAATGGTGGGAAGAAATTCTTTTAAAATACTCATTTTTAACAGGGAAGCAATGTGCTAGATGTTGAAGATTGTAACATAGATAGTTTTCTTTGCAGAGACACTGATGTTTTTACAACTTAGCTCACAGGCCTACGTGGAAGATAGAGAGCCTATCTCCCTTTGAAAAACGTAAGTTGCCCAAAGTATTCCTTTTAAAATGAAACTCAATTCTCTGAGGGAAAGAATGTGCTATATGCTCCTGATTCTGACTCAAGTGGTTTCTTTTGAGATACATGAGTTCCTTTAACTCTGCTGAAAGGGCCTATTTGGAACAAACAGCCTATCTCCACCTTGAATTTCAAAGATGCAGGAAGTACTGCTTTCAAAAACTTACTGGTTTTTACACGGGTAAACAATGAAGTACATGGCGAAGTTTGTAATCTAGTTGGTTTTCGTTTAGTGCTCCATGTGTTTCTTGAACTCATCTGAATAGGCCCATTTGGAACAAAGAGAGCCTACGTTCACTTTGAAAAATGTAATTTATAGGAAGTACTCCTATCAATAATTAACTCTCTTCTCAGAGGTATACTAGGTCCTAGATTCTATAGCTTGTATCACAGATAGTTTACTGTCAAGAGATAAATGTGTTTCTTCAACTTGCCTGAATAGGCCTATTTCAAAAAAAAGAGCTGATTTTCCCTTTGAAAAACCTAAGTCACAGGAAGTATTCCTTCAAAAACCAGCTCAATTCTCGCAGTGAAACAAGCTCCTAGATGCTGCAGTTTTGAACATAGATGGTTTTCTTTGGACAGATACATGTCTTTGTTCACCTCAGCTGAATAGACCTATTTGTTACAAAGAGAGCCTCTCTCCACCTTGAAAAACCTAAGTTGCCAAAGTGTTCATTTTCTATGTACTGAATACTCAGAGGGAAACAATGTGCTACATGTTGCAGCTTCTAGCATTGATGGTTTTCTGGAGATATAAATCTGTTTCTTCACATCAGCTGAATGGTCTTATTTGAAAAAAGGTAAACTTATCTCAACCTTGAAACATACGTTGCTGGAAAGTAGGACGTTCAGGAACATACTCCACTGTCACAGGGAAATAATGTGCTAGAAGCTCCTGCTTCTACTACAGATGATTTCCTTTCTAGAGATACATGTGTTTCTTCCAATTAGCTGAAAAGACCTAATTGAAAAAAGCGAGATTTCTCCACCTTCAAAATTCTCACTGGCAGAGAGTATTTCTTAGGAAAATTAACTACTCTCCATCAGAGAAACAACAGCAAGATACTGAAGCTTGTCACACAGACAGTTTTCTTTTCTTTGGAGAGATTTCTTTGCTCTTTCAACTCAGGTTCGTAGGCCTAGTTGGAACACAGAAAGCCAATCTCCACATTGAAAAACCTACGTTCCCATATGTATTCCTTTGAAAAACGAAATCCATTTTCATCAGAAAACAATGTACGAGATGCTGAGCTTCTACAATACATGGTTCTCTTGGAGAGATAAATGTGTTGCTTCAACTCAGCTGAATTTGCCTCTTTGGAACAATGTGATCTCATGTGAACCTTGGAAAACGTCCGTCGCGGGAAGTAGTCCTTGCAAAACCGTACTCAATTTTCTCAGGAGACAATGGGCTAGATGCTCCTATTTCTGAAACAGACGGTTTTCTTTCAAGTTATGCATGTGTTTCTTTAAATTAGCTGGCTAGGCCTATTTTGAACAAAGAGATCTTATCTCCATATTGAGAAACTGAAGTTGCTCTAGGTATTTCATTGACAAACTACACTCAATCTGACAAGGAAACAATGTGTTAGATATTCCTTCTGGTAACATAGATGGTTTTCTTCGGAGAGAAACACGTGTTTGTTCAAATCAGCTGAAAAGGCCTCCATGATACAAAGGGAGCCTATCTCCATCCTGAAAAACCTAAGTTGCAAGAAGTATTCCTTTTAAATCTACTGACTACTCACATGGAAACAATATGCTAGATGCTGCAGCTTGTAGTTAGACGGTTTTCTTTGGAGAGACACATGTGTTTCTTCACCTCAGCTGAATTGACCTGTTTGGAACCAAGAGAGTCTACCTCCACCTTGAAAATCCTAACTTGCAGGAAGTATTTCTTTGAAAAAACTGGCAAAAGTCTCCCAGGGTGACAATGTTCTTATTCTCCAGGGTCAAACAGAGATGGTTTTCTTTCAGGAGATACATGTGTTCCTTTAAGTCATATAGAAAGGCCTATTTTGTAACAAAGAGCCCATATCCACATTGAATGACCTATGTTGCAGGAGGAATTCCTTTCCAAATCTATCTCGGTTCTCACAGGGAAGCAATGTGCTAGATGTTGCTGCTTGTAACATATAATGTTTCTTGGGAGAGATCCCTTTGTCTTCAACTCAGCTGAACAGGCCAACGTAGAAAAAAGGGAGCCTATCTCCACCGTGAGAAACCATGCTGCAGGAAGTATTCCAATCAAAAACAAACTTATCTCACGGGGAAACAATGTGCTACCATTCCTGCTTCCAACAGAGATGGTGTTCTTTCGAGAGGTATGTGTGTTTCTTGAAATCTGCGGAATAGGCCTATTGGAAACAAAGTGAGCCTATGTCTACATTGAAAGACCTAAACTGCCTGAAGTACTCCTTTCAAATAGTAACTCAGCTCTCTCACAGAATCAATGTGCTACATGCTGCAGCGTCTAATCTAGATGGTTTCCTTTTAGAGATACATGTGTTTCTTCAATTCACCTGATTGTGTGTATTGGGAACAAAGTGAGCCAACCCACCCTTGGAAAACGTAAGTTGCAGGAAGTCTTTCTTTGACAAACTTACTAAATTCTCACAGGGAAACAATGCCCGAATATTCCTGCTTCCAACAGAGATGGCTTTCTTTGGAGAGATATATGTGTTTCTTCAAATGTGCTGAATAGGCCTACTTGGAACAAAGTGTGCCTATCTCTACATTGAAAATCCTCAGTTGCCCGAAGTACTCCTTTCAAGTACAAACTCAGATCTCACAGAGAAACCATGTGCTACATGCTGCAGCTTCTAATCCCGATGGTTTCCTTTTAGAAATACATGTGTTTCTTCAATTCACATGAAGGTGTGTATTGGGAACAAAGTGAGTCAACCCAACCTTGGAAAACGTAAATTGCAGGAAGTATTCCCTTGCAAAACCTATTCAATTCGAAGTTGGAAACAATATGGGGGATGCTCCTTCTTCCACAGAGATGTTTTCTTTGAGAGACACACGTGTTTCTTCAAGTTAGCTGGACAGGCCTATTTGCTTACTGACTGTAACATATAAGATTTCTTTGGAGAGATACATGTGTTTCTTCAATGCAGCTGAAAAATGCCAATGTGGAAATAAGGGAGCCTCTCTCCACCATGAAGCACCCTGTTGCAGGAAGTATTCCATTTACAAACAAACACAATCTCCCAGGGAGACAATGTGCTATTACTCATGCTTCCAGCAGAGATGGTTTTTTTGGAGAAATATATGTGTTTCTTCAAATCTGCTGAACAGGCCTATTAGGAACAAAGAGAGCCTATGTCTACATTGAAAAAGCTAAATTGCCTGAAGTACTCCTTTCAAATATTAACTCAGCTGTCACAGGGAAACAATGAGCTGCACGGTACAGCTTCTAACATAGATGGTTTCCTTTTAGAGGTACGTGTGTTTCTTCAACTCACCTGCCTGTGTCTATCTGGAAAAAAGTGAGCCTATCCCAACCTTGAAAACCCTAAGCTGTAGGAAGTATTCCTATGCAAAGCCTTCTCAATTCTTACTGGGATACAATGTGGTGGATTCTCCTGCTTCTCACACAGATGTTTTCTGTCAAAAGACACATGTGTTTGTTCAAATTAGCCGGGGAGGCCTATTTGGAACAAACAACCCTTTGTTCCCCTTGCAAATTCTGAATGGTGGGAAGAAATTCTTTTAAAATACTCATTTTTAACAGGGAAGCAATGTGCTAGATGTTGAAGATTGTAACATAGATAGTTTTCTTTGCAGAGACACTGATGTTTTTACAACTTAGCTCACAGGCCTACGTGGAAGATAGAGAGCCTATCTCCCTTTGAAAAACGTAAGTTGCCCAAAGTATTCCTTTTAAAATGAAACTCAATTCTCTGAGGGAAAGAATGTGCTATATGCTCCTGATTCTGACTCAAGTGGTTTCTTTTGAGATACATGAGTTCCTTTAACTCTGCTGAAAGGGCCTATTTGGAACAAACAGCCTATCTCCACCTTGAATTTCAAAGATGCAGGAAGTACTGCTTTCAAAAACTTACTGGTTTTTACACGGGTAAACAATGAAGTACATGGCGAAGTTTGTAATCTAGTTGGTTTTCGTTTAGTGCTCCATGTGTTTCTTGAACTCATCTGAATAGGCCCATTTGGAACAAAGAGAGCCTACGTTCACTTTGAAAAATGTAATTTATAGGAAGTACTCCTATCAATAATTAACTCTCTTCTCAGAGGTATACTAGGTCCTAGATTCTATAGCTTGTATCACAGATAGTTTACTGTCAAGAGATAAATGTGTTTCTTCAACTTGCCTGAATAGGCCTATTTCAAAAAAAAGAGCTGATTTTCCCTTTGAAAAACCTAAGTCACAGGAAGTATTCCTTCAAAAACCAGCTCAATTCTCGCAGTGAAACAAGCTCCTAGATGCTGCAGTTTTGAACATAGATGGTTTTCTTTGGACAGATACATGTCTTTGTTCACCTCAGCTGAATAGACCTATTTGTTACAAAGAGAGCCTCTCTCCACCTTGAAAAACCTAAGTTGCCAAAGTGTTCATTTTCTATGTACTGAATACTCAGAGGGAAACAATGTGCTACATGTTGCAGCTTCTAGCATTGATGGTTTTCTGGAGATATAAATCTGTTTCTTCACATCAGCTGAATGGTCTTATTTGAAAAAAGGTAAACTTATCTCAACCTTGAAACATACGTTGCTGGAAAGTAGGACGTTCAGGAACATACTCCACTGTCACAGGGAAATAATGTGCTAGAAGCTCCTGCTTCTACTACAGATGATTTCCTTTCTAGAGATACATGTGTTTCTTCCAATTAGCTGAAAAGACCTAATTGAAAAAAGCGAGATTTCTCCACCTTCAAAATTCTCACTGGCAGAGAGTATTTCTTAGGAAAATTAACTACTCTCCATCAGAGAAACAACAGCAAGATACTGAAGCTTGTCACACAGACGGTTGTCTTTTCTTTGGAGAGATTTCTTTGCTCTTTCAACTCAGGTTCGTAGGCCTAGTTGGAACACAGAAAGCCAATCTCCACATTGAAAAACCTACGTTCCCATATGTATTCCTTTGAAAAACGAAATCCATTTTCATCAGAAAACAATGTACGAGATGCTGAGCTTCTACAATACATGGTTCTCTTGGAGAGATAAATGTGTTGCTTCAACTCAGCTGAATTTGCCTCTTTGGAACAATGTGATGTCATGTGAACCTTGGAAAACGTCCGTCGCGGGAAGTAGTCCTTGCAAAACCGTACTCAATTTTCTCAGGAGACAATGGGCTAGATGCTCCTATTTCTGAAACAGACGGTTTTCTTTCAAGTTATGCATGTGTTTCTTTAAATTAGCTGGCTAGGCCTATTTTGAACAAAGAGATCTTATCTCCATATTGAGAAACTGAAGTTGCTCTAGGTATTTCATTGACAAACTACACTCAATCTGACAAGGAAACAATGTGTTAGATATTCCTTCTGGTAACATAGATGGTTTTCTTCGGAGAGAAACACGTGTTTGTTCAAATCAGCTGAAAAGGCCTCCATGATACAAAGGGAGCCTATCTCCATCCTGAAAAACCGAAGTTGCAAGAAGTATTCCTTTTAAATCTACTGACTACTCACATGGAAACAATATGCTAGATGCTGCAGCTTGTAGTTAGACGGTTTTCTTTGGAGAGACACATGTGTTTCTTCACCTCAGCTGAATTGACCTGTTTGGAACCAAGAGAGTCTACCTCCACCTTGAAAATCCTAACTTGCAGGAAGTATTTCTTTGAAAAAACTGGCAAAAGTCTCCCAGGGTGACAATGTTCTTATTCTCCAGGGTCAAACAGAGATGGTTTTCTTTCAGGAGATACATGTGTTCCTTTAAGTCATATAGAAAGGCCTATTTTGTAACAAAGAGCCCATATCCACATTGAATGACCTATGTTGCAGGAGGAATTCCTTTCCAAATCTATCTCGGTTCTCACAGGGAAGCAATGTGCTAGATGTTGCTGCTTGTAACATATAATGTTTCTTGGGAGAGATCCCTTTGTCTTCAACTCAGCTGAACAGGCCAACGTAGAAAAAAGGGAGCCTATCTCCACCGTGAGAAACCATGCTGCAGGAAGTATTCCAATCAAAAACAAACTTATCTCACGGGGAAACAATGTGCTACCATTCCTGCTTCCAACAGAGATGGTGTTCTTTCGAGAGGTATGTGTGTTTCTTGAAATCTGCGGAATAGGCCTATTGGAAACAAAGTGAGCCTATGTCTACATTGAAAGACCTAAACTGCCTGAAGTACTCCTTTCAAATAGTAACTCAGCTCTCTCACAGAATCAATGTGCTACATGCTGCAGCGTCTAATCTAGATGGTTTCCTTTTAGAGATACATGTGTTTCTTCAATTCACCTGATTGTGTGTATTGGGAACAAAGTGAGCCAACCCACCCTTGGAAAACGTAAGTTGCAGGAAATCTTTCTTTGACAAACTTACTAAATTCTCACAGGGAAACAATGCCCGAATATTCCTGCTTCCAACAGAGATGGCTTTCTTTGGAGAGATATATGTGTTTCTTCAAATGTGCTGAATAGGCCTACTTGGAACAAAGTGTGCCTATCTCTACATTGAAAATCCTCAGTTGCCCGAAGTACTCCTTTCAAGTACTAACTCAGATCTCACAGAGAAACCATGTGCTACATGCTGCAGCTTCTAATCCCGATGGTTTCCTTTTAGAAATACATGTGTTTCTTCAATTCACATGAAGGTGTGTATTGGGAACAAAGTGAGTCAACCCAACCTTGGAAAACGTAAATTGCAGGAAGTATTCCCTTGCAAAACCTATTCAATTCGAAGTTGGAAACAATATGGGGGATGCTCCTTCTTCCACAGAGATGTTTTCTTTGAGAGACACACGTGTTTCTTCAAGTTAGCTGGACAGGCCTATTTGCTTACTGACTGTAACATATAAGATTTCTTTGGAGAGATACATGTGTTTCTTCAATGCAGCTGAAAAATGCCAATGTGGAAATAAGGGAGCCTCTCTCCACCATGAAGCACCCTGTTGCAGGAAGTATTCCATTTACAAACAAACACAATCTCCCAGGGAGACAATGTGCTATTACTCATGCTTCCAGCAGAGATGGTTTTTTTGGAGAAATATATGTGTTTCTTCAAATCTGCTGAACAGGCCTATTAGGAACAAAGAGAGCCTATGTCTACATTGAAAAAGCTAAATTGCCTGAAGTACTCCTTTCAAATATTAACTCAGCTGTCTCAGGGAAACAATGAGCTGCACGGTACAGCTTCTAACATAGATGGTTTCCTTTTAGAGGTACGTGTGTTTCTTCAACTCACCTGCCTGTGTCTATCTGGAAAAAAGTGAGCCTATCCCAACCTTGAAAACCCTAAGCTGTAGGAAGTATTCCTATGCAAAGCCTTCTCAATTCTTACTGGGATACAATGTGGTGGATTCTCCTGCTTCTCACACAGATGTTTTCTGTCAAAAGACACATGTGTTTGTTCAAATTAGCCGGGGAGGCCTATTTGGAACAAACAACCCTTTGTTCCCCTTGCAAATTCTGAATGGTGGGAAGAAATTCTTTTAAAATACTCATTTTTAACAGGGAAGCAATGTGCTAGATGTTGAAGATTGTAACATAGATAGTTTTCTTTGCAGAGACACTGATGTTTTTACAACTTAGCTCACAGGCCTACGTGGAAGATAGAGAGCCTATCTCCCTTTGAAAAACGTAAGTTGCCCAAAGTATTCCTTTTAAAATGAAACTCAATTCTCTGAGGGAAAGAATGTGCTATATGCTCCTGATTCTGACTCAAGTGGTTTCTTTTGAGATACATGAGTTCCTTTAACTCTGCTGAAAGGGCCTATTTGGAAGAAACAGCCTATCTCCACCTTGAATTTCAAAGATGCAGGAAGTACTGCTTTCAAAAACTTACTGGTTTTTACACGCTTAAACAATGAAGTACATGGCGAAGTTTGTAATCTAGTTGGTTTTCGTTTAGTGCTCCATGTGTTTCTTGAACTCATCTGAATAGGCCCATTTGGAACAAAGAGAGCCTACGTTCACTTTGAAAAATGTAATTTATAGGAAGTACTCCTATCAATAATTAACTCTCTTCTCAGAGGTATACTAGGTCCTAGATTCTATAGCTTGTATCACAGATAGTTTACTGTCAAGAGATAAATGTGTTTCTTCAACTTGCCTGAATAGGCCTATTTCAAAAAAAAAGAGCTGATTTTCCCTTTGAAAAACCTAAGTCACAGGAAGTATTCCTTCAAAAACCAGCTCAATTCTCGCAGTGAAACAAGCTCCTAGATGCTGCAGTTTTGAACATAGATGGTTTTCTTTGGACAGATACATGTCTTTGTTCACCTCAGCTGAATAGACCTATTTGTTACAAAGAGAGCCTCTCTCCACCTTGAAAAACCTAAGTTGCCAAAGTGTTCATTTTCTATGTACTGAATACTCAGAGGGAAACAATGTGCTACATGTTGCAGCTTCTAGCATTGATGGTTTTCTGGAGATATAAATCTGTTTCTTCACATCAGCTGAATGGTCTTATTTGAAAAAAGGTAAACTTATCTCAACCTTGAAACATACGTTGCTGGAAAGTAGGACGTTCAGGAACATACTCCACTGTCACAGGGAAATAATGTGCTAGAAGCTCCTGCTTCTACTACAGATGATTTCCTTTCTAGAGATACATGTGTTTCTTCCAATTAGCTGAAAAGACCTAATTGAAAAAAGCGAGATTTCTCCACCTTCAAAATTCTCACTGGCAGAGAGTATTTCTTAGGAAAATTAACTACTCTCCATCAGAGAAACAACAGCAAGATACTGAAGCTTGTCACATAGACGGTTGTCTTTTCTTTGGAGAGATTTCTTTGTTCTTTCAACTCAGGTTCGTAGGCCTAGTTGGAACACAGAAAGCCAATCTCCACATTGAAAAACCTACGTTCCCATATGTATTCCTTTGAAAAACGAAATCCATTTTCATCAGAAAACAATGTACGAGATGCTGAGCTTCTACAATACATGGTTCTCTTGGAGAGATAAATGTGTTGCTTCAACTCAGCTGAATTTGCCTCTTTGGAACAATGTGATGTCATGTGAACCTTGGAAAACGTCCGTCGCGGGAAGTAGTCCTTGCAAAACCGTACTCAATTTTCTCAGGAGACAATGGGCTAGATGCTCCTATTTCTGAAACAGACGGTTTTCTTTCAAGTTATGCATGTGTTTCTTTAAATTAGCTGGCTAGGCCTATTTTGAACAAAGAGATCTTATCTCCATATTGAGAAACTGAAGTTGCTCTAGGTATTTCATTGACAAACTACACTCAATCTGACAAGGAAACAATGTGTTAGATATTCCTTCTGGTAACATAGATGGTTTTCTTCGGAGAGAAACACGTGTTTGTTCAAATCAGCTGAAAAGGCCTCCATGATACAAAGGGAGCCTATCTCCATCCTGAAAAACCGAAGTTGCAAGAAGTATTCCTTTTAAATCTACTGACTACTCACATGGAAACAATATGCTAGATGCTGCAGCTTGTAGTTAGACGGTTTTCTTTGGAGAGACACATGTGTTTCTTCACCTCAGCTGAATTGACCTGTTTGGAACCAAGAGAGTCTACCTCCACCTTGAAAATCCTAACTTGCAGGAAGTATTTCTTTGAAAAAACTGGCAAAAGTCTCCCAGGGTGACAATGTTCTTATTCTCCAGGGTCAAACAGAGATGGTTTTCTTTCAGGAGATACATGTGTTCCTTTAAGTCATATAGAAAGGCCTATTTTGTAACAAAGAGCCCATATCCACATTGAATGACCTATGTTGCAGGAGGAATTCCTTTCCAAATCTATCTCGGTTCTCACAGGGAAGCAATGTGCTAGATGTTGCTGCTTGTAACATATAATGTTTCTTGGGAGAGATCCCTTTGTCTTCAACTCAGCTGAACAGGCCAACGTAGAAAAAAGGGAGCCTATCTCCACCGTGAGAAACCATGCTGCAGGAAGTATTCCAATCAAAAACAAACTTATCTCACGGGGAAACAATGTGCTACCATTCCTGCTTCCAACAGAGATGGTGTTCTTTCGAGAGGTATGTGTGTTTCTTGAAATCTGCGGAATAGGCCTATTGGAAACAAAGTGAGCCTATGTCTACATTGAAAGACCTAAACTGCCTGAAGTACTCCTTTCAAATAGTAACTCAGCTCTCTCACAGAATCAATGTGCTACATGCTGCAGCGTCTAATCTAGATGGTTTCCTTTTAGAGATACATGTGTTTCTTCAATTCACCTGATTGTGTGTATTGGGAACAAAGTGAGCCAACCCACCCTTGGAAAACGTAAGTTGCAGGAAATCTTTCTTTGACAAACTTACTAAATTCTCACAGGGAAACAATGCCCGAATATTCCTGCTTCCAACAGAGATGGCTTTCTTTGGAGAGATATATGTGTTTCTTCAAATGTGCTGAATAGGCCTACTTGGAACAAAGTGTGCCTATCTCTACATTGAAAATCCTCAGTTGCCCGAAGTACTCCTTTCAAGTACTAACTCAGATCTCACAGAGAAACCATGTGCTACATGCTGCAGCTTCTAATCCCGATGGTTTCCTTTTAGAAATACATGTGTTTCTTCAATTCACATGAAGGTGTGTATTGGGAACAAAGTGAGTCAACCCAACCTTGGAAAACGTAAATTGCAGGAAGTATTCCCTTGCAAAACCTATTCAATTCGAAGTTGGAAACAATATGGGGGATGCTCCTTCTTCCACAGAGATGTTTTCTTTGAGAGACACACGTGTTTCTTCAAGTTAGCTGGACAGGCCTATTTGCTTACTGACTGTAACATATAAGATTTCTTTGGAGAGATACATGTGTTTCTTCAATGCAGCTGAAAAATGCCAATGTGGAAATAAGGGAGCCTCTCTCCACCATGAAGCACCCTGTTGCAGGAAGTATTCCATTTACAAACAAACACAATCTCCCAGGGAGACAATGTGCTATTACTCATGCTTCCAGCAGAGATGGTTTTTTTGGAGAAATATATGTGTTTCTTCAAATCTGCTGAACAGGCCTATTAGGAACAAAGAGAGCCTATGTCTACATTGAAAAAGCTAAATTGCCTGAAGTACTCCTTTCAAATATTAACTCAGCTGTCTCAGGGAAACAATGAGCTGCACGGTACAGCTTCTAACATAGATGGTTTCCTTTTAGAGGTACGTGTGTTTCTTCAACTCACCTGCCTGTGTCTATCTGGAAAAAAGTGAGCCTATCCCAACCTTGAAAACCCTAAGCTGTAGGAAGTATTCCTATGCAAAGCCTTCTCAATTCTTACTGGGATACAATGTGGTGGATTCTCCTGCTTCTCACACAGATGTTTTCTGTCAAAAGACACATGTGTTTGTTCAAATTAGCCGGGGAGGCCTATTTGGAACAAACAACCCTTTGTTCCCCTTGCAAATTCTGAATGGTGGGAAGAAATTCTTTTAAAATACTCATTTTTAACAGGGAAGCAATGTGCTAGATGTTGAAGATTGTAACATAGATAGTTTTCTTTGCAGAGACACTGATGTTTTTACAACTTAGCTCACAGGCCTACGTGGAAGATAGAGAGCCTATCTCCCTTTGAAAAACGTAAGTTGCCCAAAGTATTCCTTTTAAAATGAAACTCAATTCTCTGAGGGAAAGAATGTGCTATATGCTCCTGATTCTGACTCAAGTGGTTTCTTTTGAGATACATGAGTTCCTTTAACTCTGCTGAAAGGGCCTATTTGGAACAAACAGCCTATCTCCACCTTGAATTTCAAAGATGCAGGAAGTACTGCTTTCAAAAACTTACTGGTTTTTACACGGGTAAACAATGAAGTACATGGCGAAGTTTGTAATCTAGTTGGTTTTCGTTTAGTGCTCCATGTGTTTCTTGAACTCATCTGAATAGGCCCATTTGGAACAAAGAGAGCCTACGTTCACTTTGAAAAATGTAATTTATAGGAAGTACTCCTATCAATAATTAACTCTCTTCTCAGAGGTATACTAGGTCCTAGATTCTATAGCTTGTATCACAGATAGTTTACAGTCAAGAGATAAATGTGTTTCTTCAACTTGCCTGAATAGGCCTATTTCAAAAAAAAGAGCTGATTTTCCCTTTGAAAAACCTAAGTCACAGGAAGTATTCCTTCAAAAACCAGCTCAATTCTCGCAGTGAAACAAGCTCCTAGATGCTGCAGTTTTGAACATAGATGGTTTTCTTTGGACAGATACATGTCTTTGTTCACCTCAGCTGAATAGACCTATTTGTTACAAAGAGAGCCTCTCTCCACCTTGAAAAACCTAAGTTGCCAAAGTGTTCATTTTCTATGTACTGAATACTCAGAGGGAAACAATGTGCTACATGTTGCAGCTTCTAGCATTGATGGTTTTCTGGAGATATAAATCTGTTTCTTCACATCAGCTGAATGGTCTTATTTGAAAAAAGGTAAACTTATCTCAACCTTGAAACATACGTTGCTGGAAAGTAGGACGTTCAGGAACATACTCCACTGTCACAGGGAAATAATGTGCTAGAAGCTCCTGCTTCTACTACAGATGATTTCCTTTCTAGAGATACATGTGTTTCTTCCAATTAGCTGAAAAGACCTAATTGAAAAAAGCGAGATTTCTCCACCTTCAAAATTCTCACTGGCAGAGAGTATTTCTTAGGAAAATTAACTACTCTCCATCAGAGAAACAACAGCAAGATACTGAAGCTTGTCACACAGACAGTTTTCTTTTCTTTGGAGAGATTTCTTTGCTCTTTCAACTCAGGTTCGTAGGCCTAGTTGGAACACAGAAAGCCAATCTCCACATTGAAAAACCTACGTTCCCATATGTATTCCTTTGAAAAAGGAAATCCATTTTCATCAGAAAACAATGTACAAGATGCTGAGCTTCTACAATACATGGTTCTCTTGGAGAGATAAATGTGTTGCTTCAACTCAGCTGAATTTGCCTCTTTGGAACAATGTGATGTCATGTGAACCTTGGAAAACGTCCGTCGCGGGAAGTAGTCCTTGCAAAACCGTACTCAATTTTCTCAGGAGACAATGGGCTAGATGCTCCTATTTCTGAAACAGACGGTTTTCTTTCAAGTTATGCATGTGTTTCTTTAAATTAGCTGGCTAGGCCTATTTTGAACAAAGAGATTTTATCTCCATATTGAGAAACTGAAGTTGCTCTAGGTATTTCATTGACAAACTACACTCAATCTGACAAGGAAACAATGTGTTAGATATTCCTTCTGGTAACATAGATGGTTTTCTTCGGAGAGAAACACGTGTTTGTTCAAATCAGCTGAAAAGGCCTCCATGATACAAAGGGAGCCTATCTCCATCCTGAAAAACCTAAGTTGCAAGAAGTATTCCTTTTAAATCTACTGACTACTCACATGGAAACAATATGCTAGATGCTGCAGCTTGTAGTTAGACGGTTTTCTTTGGAGAGACACATGTGTTTCTTCACCTCAGCTGAATTGACCTGTTTGGAACCAAGAGAGTCTACCTCCACCTTGAAAATCCTAACTTGCAGGAAGTATTTCTTTGAAAAAACTGGCAAAAGTCTCCCAGGGTGACAATGTTCTTATTCTCCAGGGTCAAACAGAGATGGTTTTCTTTCAGGAGATACATGTGTTCCTTTAAGTCATATAGAAAGGCCTATTTTGTAACAAAGAGCCCATATCCACATTGAATGACCTATGTTGCAGGAGGAATTCCTTTCCAAATCTATCTCGGTTCTCACAGGGAAGCAATGTGCTAGATGTTGCTGCTTGTAACATATAATGTTTCTTGGGAGAGATCCCTTTGTCTTCAACTCAGCTGAACAGGCCAACGTAGAAAAAAGGGAGCCTATCTCCACTGTGAGAAACCATGCTGCAGGAAGTATTCCAATCAAAAACAAACTTATCTCACGGGGAAACAATGTGCTACCATTCCTGCTTCCAACAGAGATGGTGTTCTTTCGAGAGGTATGTGTGTTTCTTGAAATCTGCGGAATAGGCCTATTGGAAACAAAGTGAGCCTATGTCTACATTGAAAGACCTAAACTGCCTGAAGTACTCCTTTCAAATAGTAACTCAGCTCTCTCACAGAATCAATGTGCTACATGCTGCAGCGTCTAATCTAGATGGTTTCCTTTTAGAGATACATGTGTTTCTTCAATTCACCTGATTGTGTGTATTGGGAACAAAGTGAGCCAACCCACCCTTGGAAAACGTAAGTTGCAGGAAGTCTTTCTTTGACAAACTTACTAAATTCTCACAGGGAAACAATGCCCGAATATTCCTGCTTCCAACAGAGATGGCTTTCTTTGGAGAGATATATGTGTTTCTTCAAATGTGCTGAATAGGCCTACTTGGAACAAAGTGTGCCTATCTCTACATTGAAAATCCTCAGTTGCCCGAAGTACTCCTTTCAAGTACTAACTCAGATCTCACAGAGAAACCATGTGCTACATGCTGCAGCTTCTAATCCCGATGGTTTCCTTTTAGAAATACATGTGTTTCTTCAATTCACATGAAGGTGTGTATTGGGAACAAAGTGAGTCAACCCAACCTTGGAAAACGTAAATTGCAGGAAGTATTCCCTTGCAAAACCTATTCAATTCGAAGTTGGAAACAATATGGGGGATGCTCCTTCTTCCACAGAGATGTTTTCTTTGAGAGACACACGTGTTTCTTCAAGTTAGCTGGACAGGCCTATTTGCTTACTGACTGTAACATATAAGATTTCTTTGGAGAGATACATGTGTTTCTTCAATGCAGCTGAAAAATGCCAATGTGGAAATAAGGGAGCCTCTCTCCACCATGAAGCACCCTGTTGCAGGAAGTATTCCATTTACAAACAAACACAATCTCCCAGGGAGACAATGTGCTATTACTCATGCTTCCAGCAGAGATGGTTTTTTTGGAGAAATATATGTGTTTCTTCAAATCTGCTGAACAGGCCTATTAGGAACAAAGAGAGCCTATGTCTACATTGAAAAAGCTAAATTGCCTGAAGTACTCCTTTCAAATATTAACTCAGCTGTCACAGGGAAACAATGAGCTGCACGGTACAGCTTCTAACATAGATGGTTTCCTTTTAGAGGTACGTGTGTTTCTTCAACTCACCTGCCTGTGTCTATCTGGAAAAAAGTGAGCCTATCCCAACCTTGAAAACCCTAAGCTGTAGGAAGTATTCCTATGCAAAGCCTTCTCAATTCTTACTGGGATACAATGTGGTGGATTCTCCTGCTTCTCACACAGATGTTTTCTGTCAAAAGACACATGTGTTTGTTCAAATTAGCCGGGGAGGCCTATTTGGAACAAACAACCCTTTGTTCCCCTTGCAAATTCTGAATGGTGGGAAGAAATTCTTTTAAAATACTCATTTTTAACAGGGAAGCAATGTGCTAGATGTTGAAGATTGTAACATAGATAGTTTTCTTTGCAGAGACACTGATGTTTTTACAACTTAGCTCACAGGCCTACGTGGAAGATAGAGAGCCTATCTCCCTTTGAAAAACGTAAGTTGCCCAAAGTATTCCTTTTAAAATGAAACTCAATTCTCTGAGGGAAAGAATGTGCTATATGCTCCTGATTCTGACTCAAGTGGTTTCTTTTGAGATACATGAGTTCCTTTAACTCTGCTGAAAGGGCCTATTTGGAAGAAACAGCCTATCTCCACCTTGAATTTCAAAGATGCAGGAAGTACTGCTTTCAAAAACTTACTGGTTTTTACACGCTTAAACAATGAAGTACATGGCGAAGTTTGTAATCTAGTTGGTTTTCGTTTAGTGCTCCATGTGTTTCTTGAACTCATCTGAATAGGCCCATTTGGAACAAAGAGAGCCTACGTTCACTTTGAAAAATGTAATTTATAGGAAGTACTCCTATCAATAATTAACTCTCTTCTCAGAGGTATACTAGGTCCTAGATTCTATAGCTTGTATCACAGATAGTTTACTGTCAAGAGATAAATGTGTTTCTTCAACTTGCCTGAATAGGCCTATTTCAAAAAAAAAGAGCTGATTTTCCCTTTGAAAAACCTAAGTCACAGGAAGTATTCCTTCAAAAACCAGCTCAATTCTCGCAGTGAAACAAGCTCCTAGATGCTGCAGTTTTGAACATAGATGGTTTTCTTTGGACAGATACATGTCTTTGTTCACCTCAGCTGAATAGACCTATTTGTTACAAAGAGAGCCTCTCTCCACCTTGAAAAACCTAAGTTGCCAAAGTGTTCATTTTCTATGTACTGAATACTCAGAGGGAAACAATGTGCTACATGTTGCAGCTTCTAGCATTGATGGTTTTCTGGAGATATAAATCTGTTTCTTCACATCAGCTGAATGGTCTTATTTGAAAAAAGGTAAACTTATCTCAACCTTGAAACATACGTTGCTGGAAAGTAGGACGTTCAGGAACATACTCCACTGTCACAGGGAAATAATGTGCTAGAAGCTCCTGCTTCTACTACAGATGATTTCCTTTCTAGAGATACATGTGTTTCTTCCAATTAGCTGAAAAGACCTAATTGAAAAAAGCGAGATTTCTCCACCTTCAAAATTCTCACTGGCAGAGAGTATTTCTTAGGAAAATTAACTACTCTCCATCAGAGAAACAACAGCAAGATACTGAAGCTTGTCACATAGACGGTTGTCTTTTCTTTGGAGAGATTTCTTTGTTCTTTCAACTCAGGTTCGTAGGCCTAGTTGGAACACAGAAAGCCAATCTCCACATTGAAAAACCTACGTTCCCATATGTATTCCTTTGAAAAACGAAATCCATTTTCATCAGAAAACAATGTACGAGATGCTGAGCTTCTACAATACATGGTTCTCTTGGAGAGATAAATGTGTTGCTTCAACTCAGCTGAATTTGCCTCTTTGGAACAATGTGATGTCATGTGAACCTTGGAAAACGTCCGTCGCGGGAAGTAGTCCTTGCAAAACCGTACTCAATTTTCTCAGGAGACAATGGGCTAGATGCTCCTATTTCTGAAACAGACGGTTTTCTTTCAAGTTATGCATGTGTTTCTTTAAATTAGCTGGCTAGGCCTATTTTGAACAAAGAGATCTTATCTCCATATTGAGAAACTGAAGTTGCTCTAGGTATTTCATTGACAAACTACACTCAATCTGACAAGGAAACAATGTGTTAGATATTCCTTCTGGTAACATAGATGGTTTTCTTCGGAGAGAAACACGTGTTTGTTCAAATCAGCTGAAAAGGCCTCCATGATACAAAGGGAGCCTATCTCCATCCTGAAAAACCGAAGTTGCAAGAAGTATTCCTTTTAAATCTACTGACTACTCACATGGAAACAATATGCTAGATGCTGCAGCTTGTAGTTAGACGGTTTTCTTTGGAGAGACACATGTGTTTCTTCACCTCAGCTGAATTGACCTGTTTGGAACCAAGAGAGTCTACCTCCACCTTGAAAATCCTAACTTGCAGGAAGTATTTCTTTGAAAAAACTGGCAAAAGTCTCCCAGGGTGACAATGTTCTTATTCTCCAGGGTCAAACAGAGATGGTTTTCTTTCAGGAGATACATGTGTTCCTTTAAGTCATATAGAAAGGCCTATTTTGTAACAAAGAGCCCATATCCACATTGAATGACCTATGTTGCAGGAGGAATTCCTTTCCAAATCTATCTCGGTTCTCACAGGGAAGCAATGTGCTAGATGTTGCTGCTTGTAACATATAATGTTTCTTGGGAGAGATCCCTTTGTCTTCAACTCAGCTGAACAGGCCAACGTAGAAAAAAGGGAGCCTATCTCCACCGTGAGAAACCATGCTGCAGGAAGTATTCCAATCAAAAACAAACTTATCTCACGGGGAAACAATGTGCTACCATTCCTGCTTCCAACAGAGATGGTGTTCTTTCGAGAGGTATGTGTGTTTCTTGAAATCTGCGGAATAGGCCTATTGGAAACAAAGTGAGCCTATGTCTACATTGAAAGACCTAAACTGCCTGAAGTACTCCTTTCAAATAGTAACTCAGCTCTCTCACAGAATCAATGTGCTACATGCTGCAGCGTCTAATCTAGATGGTTTCCTTTTAGAGATACATGTGTTTCTTCAATTCACCTGATTGTGTGTATTGGGAACAAAGTGAGCCAACCCACCCTTGGAAAACGTAAGTTGCAGGAAGTCTTTCTTTGACAAACTTACTAAATTCTCACAGGGAAACAATGCCCGAATATTCCTGCTTCCAACAGAGATGGCTTTCTTTGGAGAGATATATGTGTTTCTTCAAATGTGCTGAATAGGCCTACTTGGAACAAAGTGTGCCTATCTCTACATTGAAAATCCTCAGTTGCCCGAAGTACTCCTTTCAAGTACTAACTCAGATCTCACAGAGAAACCATGTGCTACATGCTGCAGCTTCTAATCCCGATGGTTTCCTTTTAGAAATACATGTGTTTCTTCAATTCACATGAAGGTGTGTATTGGGAACAAAGTGAGTCAACCCAACCTTCGAAAACGTAAATTGCAGGAAGTATTCCCTTGCAAAACCTATTCAATTCGAAGTTGGAAACAATATGGGGGATGCTCCTTCTTCCACAGAGATGTTTTCTTTGAGAGACACACGTGTTTCTTCAAGTTAGCTGGACAGGCCTATTTGCTTACTGACTGTAACATATAAGATTTCTTTGGAGAGATACATGTGTTTCTTCAATGCAGCTGAAAAATGCCAATGTGGAAATAAGGGAGCCTCTCTCCACCATGAAGCACCCTGTTGCAGGAAGTATTCCATTTACAAACAAACACAATCTCCCAGGGAGACAATGTGCTATTACTCATGCTTCCAGCAGAGATGGTTTCTTTGGAGAAATATATGTGTTTCTTCAAATCTGCTGAACAGGCCTATTAGGAACAAAGAGAGCCTATGTCTACATTGAAAAAGCTAAATTGCCTGAAGTACTCCTTTCAAATATTAACTCAGCTGTCTCAGGGAAACAATGAGCTGCACGGTACAGCTTCTAACATAGATGGTTTCCTTTTAGAGGTACGTGTGTTTCTTCAACTCACCTGCCTGTGTCTATCTGGAAAAAAGTGAGCCTATCCCAACCTTGAAAACCCTAAGCTGTAGGAAGTATTCCTATGCAAAGCCTTCTCAATTCTTACTGGGATACAATGTGGTGGATTCTCCTGCTTCTCACACAGATGTTTTCTGTCAAAAGACACATGTGTTTGTTCAAATTAGCCGGGGAGGCCTATTTGGAACAAACAACCCTTTGTTCCCCTTGCAAATTCTGAATGGTGGGAAGAAATTCTTTTAAAATACTCATTTTTAACAGGGAAGCAATGTGCTAGATGTTGAAGATTGTAACATAGATAGTTTTCTTTGCAGAGACACTGATGTTTTTACAACTTAGCTCACAGGCCTACGTGGAAGATAGAGAGCCTATCTCCCTTTGAAAAACGTAAGTTGCCCAAAGTATTCCTTTTAAAATGAAACTCAATTCTCTGAGGGAAAGAATGTGCTATATGCTCCTGATTCTGACTCAAGTGGTTTCTTTTGAGATACATGAGTTCCTTTAACTCTGCTGAAAGGGCCTATTTGGAACAAACAGCCTATCTCCACCTTGAATTTCAAAGATGCAGGAAGTACTGCTTTCAAAAACTTACTGGTTTTTACACGGGTAAACAATGAAGTACATGGCGAAGTTTGTAATCTAGTTGGTTTTCGTTTAGTGCTCCATGTGTTTCTTGAACTCATCTGAATAGGCCCATTTGGAACAAAGAGAGCCTACGTTCACTTTGAAAAATGTAATTTATAGGAAGTACTCCTATCAATAATTAACTCTCTTCTCAGAGGTATACTAGGTCCTAGATTCTATAGCTTGTATCACAGATAGTTTACAGTCAAGAGATAAATGTGTTTCTTCAACTTGCCTGAATAGGCCTATTTCAAAAAAAAGAGCTGATTTTCCCTTTGAAAAACCTAAGTCACAGGAAGTATTCCTTCAAAAACCAGCTCAATTCTCGCAGTGAAACAAGCTCCTAGATGCTGCAGTTTTGAACATAGATGGTTTTCTTTGGACAGATACATGTCTTTGTTCACCTCAGCTGAATAGACCTATTTGTTACAAAGAGAGCCTCTCTCCACCTTGAAAAACCTAAGTTGCCAAAGTGTTCATTTTCTATGTACTGAATACTCAGAGGGAAACAATGTGCTACATGTTGCAGCTTCTAGCATTGATGGTTTTCTGGAGATATAAATCTGTTTCTTCACATCAGCTGAATGGTCTTATTTGAAAAAAGGTAAACTTATCTCAACCTTGAAACATACGTTGCTGGAAAGTAGGACGTTCAGGAACATACTCCACTGTCACAGGGAAATAATGTGCTAGAAGCTCCTGCTTCTACTACAGATGATTTCCTTTCTAGAGATACATGTGTTTCTTCCAATTAGCTGAAAAGACCTAATTGAAAAAAGCGAGATTTCTCCACCTTCAAAATTCTCACTGGCAGAGAGTATTTCTTAGGAAAATTAACTACTCTCCATCAGAGAAACAACAGCAAGATACTGAAGCTTGTCACACAGACAGTTTTCTTTTCTTTGGAGAGATTTCTTTGCTCTTTCAACTCAGGTTCGTAGGCCTAGTTGGAACACAGAAAGCCAATCTCCACATTGAAAAACCTACGTTCCCATATGTATTCCTTTGAAAAAGGAAATCCATTTTCATCAGAAAACAATGTACGAGATGCTGAGCTTCTACAATACATGGTTCTCTTGGAGAGATAAATGTGTTGCTTCAACTCAGCTGAATTTGCCTCTTTGGAACAATGTGATGTCATGTGAACCTTGGAAAACGTCCGTCGCGGGAAGTAGTCCTTGCAAAACCGTACTCAATTTTCTCAGGAGACAATGGGCTAGATGCTCCTATTTCTGAAACAGACGGTTTTCTTTCAAGTTATGCATGTGTTTCTTTAAATTAGCTGGCTAGGCCTATTTTGAACAAAGAGATTTTATCTCCATATTGAGAAACTGAAGTTGCTCTAGGTATTTCATTGACAAACTACACTCAATCTGACAAGGAAACAATGTGTTAGATATTCCTTCTGGTAACATAGATGGTTTTCTTCGGAGAGAAACACGTGTTTGTTCAAATCAGCTGAAAAGGCCTCCATGATACAAAGGGAGCCTATCTCCATCCTGAAAAACCTAAGTTGCAAGAAGTATTCCTTTTAAATCTACTGACTACTCACATGGAAACAATATGCTAGATGCTGCAGCTTGTAGTTAGACGGTTTTCTTTGGAGAGACACATGTGTTTCTTCACCTCAGCTGAATTGACCTGTTTGGAACCAAGAGAGTCTACCTCCACCTTGAAAATCCTAACTTGCAGGAAGTATTTCTTTGAAAAAACTGGCAAAAGTCTCCCAGGGTGACAATGTTCTTATTCTCCAGGGTCAAACAGAGATGGTTTTCTTTCAGGAGATACATGTGTTCCTTTAAGTCATATAGAAAGGCCTATTTTGTAACAAAGAGCCCATATCCACATTGAATGACCTATGTTGCAGGAGGAATTCCTTTCCAAATCTATCTCGGTTCTCACAGGGAAGCAATGTGCTAGATGTTGCTGCTTGTAACATATAATGTTTCTTGGGAGAGATCCCTTTGTCTTCAACTCAGCTGAACAGGCCAACGTAGAAAAAAGGGAGCCTATCTCCACCGTGAGAAACCATGCTGCAGGAAGTATTCCAATCAAAAACAAACTTATCTCACGGGGAAACAATGTGCTACCATTCCTGCTTCCAACAGAGATGGTGTTCTTTCGAGAGGTATGTGTGTTTCTTGAAATCTGCGGAATAGGCCTATTGGAAACAAAGTGAGCCTATGTCTACATTGAAAGACCTAAACTGCCTGAAGTACTCCTTTCAAATAGTAACTCAGCTCTCTCACAGAATCAATGTGCTACATGCTGCAGCGTCTAATCTAGATGGTTTCCTTTTAGAGATACATGTGTTTCTTCAATTCACCTGATTGTGTGTATTGGGAACAAAGTGAGCCAACCCACCCTTGGAAAACGTAAGTTGCAGGAAGTCTTTCTTTGACAAACTTACTAAATTCTCACAGGGAAACAATGCCCGAATATTCCTGCTTCCAACAGAGATGGCTTTCTTTGGAGAGATATATGTGTTTCTTCAAATGTGCTGAATAGGCCTACTTGGAACAAAGTGTGCCTATCTCTACATTGAAAATCCTCAGTTGCCCGAAGTACTCCTTTCAAGTACTAACTCAGATCTCACAGAGAAACCATGTGCTACATGCTGCAGCTTCTAATCCCGATGGTTTCCTTTTAGAAATACATGTGTTTCTTCAATTCACATGAAGGTGTGTATTGGGAACAAAGTGAGTCAACCCAACCTTGGAAAACGTAAATTGCAGGAAGTATTCCCTTGCAAAACCTATTCAATTCGAAGTTGGAAACAATATGGGGGATGCTCCTTCTTCCACAGAGATGTTTTCTTTGAGAGACACACGTGTTTCTTCAAGTTAGCTGGACAGGCCTATTTGCTTACTGACTGTAACATATAAGATTTCTTTGGAGAGATACATGTGTTTCTTCAATGCAGCTGAAAAATGCCAATGTGGAAATAAGGGAGCCTCTCTCCACCATGAAGCACCCTGTTGCAGGAAGTATTCCATTTACAAACAAACACAATCTCCCAGGGAGACAATGTGCTATTACTCATGCTTCCAGCAGAGATGGTTTCTTTGGAGAAATATATGTGTTTCTTCAAATCTGCTGAACAGGCCTATTAGGAACAAAGAGAGCCTATGTCTACATTGAAAAAGCTAAATTGCCTGAAGTACTCCTTTCAAATATTAACTCAGCTGTCTCAGGGAAACAATGAGCTGCACGGTACAGCTTCTAACATAGATGGTTTCCTTTTAGAGGTACGTGTGTTTCTTCAACTCACCTGCCTGTGTCTATCTGGAAAAAAGTGAGCCTATCCCAACCTTGAAAACCCTAAGCTGTAGGAAGTATTCCTATGCAAAGCCTTCTCAATTCTTACTGGGATACAATGTGGTGGATTCTCCTGCTTCTCACACAGATGTTTTCTGTCAAAAGACACATGTGTTTGTTCAAATTAGCCGGGGAGGCCTATTTGGAACAAACAACCCTTTGTTCCCCTTGCAAATTCTGAATGGTGGGAAGAAATTCTTTTAAAATACTCATTTTTAACAGGGAAGCAATGTGCTAGATGTTGAAGATTGTAACATAGATAGTTTTCTTTGCAGAGACACTGATGTTTTTACAACTTAGCTCACAGGCCTACGTGGAAGATAGAGAGCCTATCTCCCTTTGAAAAACGTAAGTTGCCCAAAGTATTCCTTTTAAAATGAAACTCAATTCTCTGAGGGAAAGAATGTGCTATATGCTCCTGATTCTGACTCAAGTGGTTTCTTTTGAGATACATGAGTTCCTTTAACTCTGCTGAAAGGGCCTATTTGGAACAAACAGCCTATCTCCACCTTGAATTTCAAAGATGCAGGAAGTACTGCTTTCAAAAACTTACTGGTTTTTACACGGGTAAACAATGAAGTACATGGCGAAGTTTGTAATCTAGTTGGTTTTCGTTTAGTGCTCCATGTGTTTCTTGAACTCATCTGAATAGGCCCATTTGGAACAAAGAGAGCCTACGTTCACTTTGAAAAATGTAATTTATAGGAAGTACTCCTATCAATAATTAACTCTCTTCTCAGAGGTATACTAGGTCCTAGATTCTATAGCTTGTATCACAGATAGTTTACAGTCAAGAGATAAATGTGTTTCTTCAACTTGCCTGAATAGGCCTATTTCAAAAAAAAGAGCTGATTTTCCCTTTGAAAAACCTAAGTCACAGGAAGTATTCCTTCAAAAACCAGCTCAATTCTCGCAGTGAAACAAGCTCCTAGATGCTGCAGTTTTGAACATAGATGGTTTTCTTTGGACAGATACATGTCTTTGTTCACCTCAGCTGAATAGACCTATTTGTTACAAAGAGAGCCTCTCTCCACCTTGAAAAACCTAAGTTGCCAAAGTGTTCATTTTCTATGTACTGAATACTCAGAGGGAAACAATGTGCTACATGTTGCAGCTTCTAGCATTGATGGTTTTCTGGAGATATAAATCTGTTTCTTCACATCAGCTGAATGGTCTTATTTGAAAAAAGGTAAACTTATCTCAACCTTGAAACATACGTTGCTGGAAAGTAGGACGTTCAGGAACATACTCCACTGTCACAGGGAAATAATGTGCTAGAAGCTCCTGCTTCTACTACAGATGATTTCCTTTCTAGAGATACATGTGTTTCTTCCAATTAGCTGAAAAGACCTAATTGAAAAAAGCGAGATTTCTCCACCTTCAAAATTCTCACTGGCAGAGAGTATTTCTTAGGAAAATTAACTACTCTCCATCAGAGAAACAACAGCAAGATACTGAAGCTTGTCACACAGACAGTTTTCTTTTCTTTGGAGAGATTTCTTTGCTCTTTCAACTCAGGTTCGTAGGCCTAGTTGGAACACAGAAAGCCAATCTCCACATTGAAAAACCTACGTTCCCATATGTATTCCTTTGAAAAAGGAAATCCATTTTCATCAGAAAACAATGTACGAGATGCTGAGCTTCTACAATACATGGTTCTCTTGGAGAGATAAATGTGTTGCTTCAACTCAGCTGAATTTGCCTCTTTGGAACAATGTGATGTCATGTGAACCTTGGAAAACGTCCGTCGCGGGAAGTAGTCCTTGCAAAACCGTACTCAATTTTCTCAGGAGACAATGGGCTAGATGCTCCTATTTCTGAAACAGACGGTTTTCTTTCAAGTTATGCATGTGTTTCTTTAAATTAGCTGGCTAGGCCTATTTTGAACAAAGAGATTTTATCTCCATATTGAGAAACTGAAGTTGCTCTAGGTATTTCATTGACAAACTACACTCAATCTGACAAGGAAACAATGTGTTAGATATTCCTTCTGGTAACATAGATGGTTTTCTTCGGAGAGAAACACGTGTTTGTTCAAATCAGCTGAAAAGGCCTCCATGATACAAAGGGAGCCTATCTCCATCCTGAAAAACCTAAGTTGCAAGAAGTATTCCTTTTAAATCTACTGACTACTCACATGGAAACAATATGCTAGATGCTGCAGCTTGTAGTTAGACGGTTTTCTTTGGAGAGACACATGTGTTTCTTCACCTCAGCTGAATTGACCTGTTTGGAACCAAGAGAGTCTACCTCCACCTTGAAAATCCTAACTTGCAGGAAGTATTTCTTTGAAAAAACTGGCAAAAGTCTCCCAGGGTGACAATGTTCTTATTCTCCAGGGTCAAACAGAGATGGTTTTCTTTCAGGAGATACATGTGTTCCTTTAAGTCATATAGAAAGGCCTATTTTGTAACAAAGAGCCCATATCCACATTGAATGACCTATGTTGCAGGAGGAATTCCTTTCCAAATCTATCTCGGTTCTCACAGGGAAGCAATGTGCTAGATGTTGCTGCTTGTAACATATAATGTTTCTTGGGAGAGATCCCTTTGTCTTCAACTCAGCTGAACAGGCCAACGTAGAAAAAAGGGAGCCTATCTCCACCGTGAGAAACCATGCTGCAGGAAGTATTCCAATCAAAAACAAACTTATCTCACGGGGAAACAATGTGCTACCATTCCTGCTTCCAACAGAGATGGTGTTCTTTCGAGAGGTATGTGTGTTTCTTGAAATCTGCGGAATAGGCCTATTGGAAACAAAGTGAGCCTATGTCTACATTGAAAGACCTAAACTGCCTGAAGTACTCCTTTCAAATAGTAACTCAGCTCTCTCACAGAATCAATGTGCTACATGCTGCAGCGTCTAATCTAGATGGTTTCCTTTTAGAGATACATGTGTTTCTTCAATTCACCTGATTGTGTGTATTGGGAACAAAGTGAGCCAACCCACCCTTGGAAAACGTAAGTTGCAGGAAGTCTTTCTTTGACAAACTTACTAAATTCTCACAGGGAAACAATGCCCGAATATTCCTGCTTCCAACAGAGATGGCTTTCTTTGGAGAGATATATGTGTTTCTTCAAATGTGCTGAATAGGCCTACTTGGAACAAAGTGTGCCTATCTCTACATTGAAAATCCTCAGTTGCCCGAAGTACTCCTTTCAAGTACTAACTCAGATCTCACAGAGAAACCATGTGCTACATGCTGCAGCTTCTAATCCCGATGGTTTCCTTTTAGAAATACATGTGTTTCTTCAATTCACATGAAGGTGTGTATTGGGAACAAAGTGAGTCAACCCAACCTTGGAAAACGTAAATTGCAGGAAGTATTCCCTTGCAAAACCTATTCAATTCGAAGTTGGAAACAATATGGGGGATGCTCCTTCTTCCACAGAGATGTTTTCTTTGAGAGACACACGTGTTTCTTCAAGTTAGCTGGACAGGCCTATTTGCTTACTGACTGTAACATATAAGATTTCTTTGGAGAGATACATGTGTTTCTTCAATGCAGCTGAAAAATGCCAATGTGGAAATAAGGGAGCCTCTCTCCACCATGAAGCACCCTGTTGCAGGAAGTATTCCATTTACAAACAAACACAATCTCCCAGGGAGACAATGTGCTATTACTCATGCTTCCAGCAGAGATGGTTTTTTTGGAGAAATATATGTGTTTCTTCAAATCTGCTGAACAGGCCTATTAGGAACAAAGAGAGCCTATGTCTACATTGAAAAAGCTAAATTGCCTGAAGTACTCCTTTCAAATATTAACTCAGCTGTCTCAGGGAAACAATGAGCTGCACGGTACAGCTTCTAACATAGATGGTTTCCTTTTAGAGGTACGTGTGTTTCTTCAACTCACCTGCCTGTGTCTATCTGGAAAAAAGTGAGCCTATCCCAACCTTGAAAACCCTAAGCTGTAGGAAGTATTCCTATGCAAAGCCTTCTCAATTCTTACTGGGATACAATGTGGTGGATTCTCCTGCTTCTCACACAGATGTTTTCTGTCAAAAGACACATGTGTTTGTTCAAATTAGCCGGGGAGGCCTATTTGGAACAAACAACCCTTTGTTCCCCTTGCAAATTCTGAATGGTGGGAAGAAATTCTTTTAAAATACTCATTTTTAACAGGGAAGCAATGTGCTAGATGTTGAAGATTGTAACATAGATAGTTTTCTTTGCAGAGACACTGATGTTTTTACAACTTAGCTCACAGGCCTACGTGGAAGATAGAGAGCCTATCTCCCTTTGAAAAACGTAAGTTGCCCAAAGTATTCCTTTTAAAATGAAACTCAATTCTCTGAGGGAAAGAATGTGCTATATGCTCCTGATTCTGACTCAAGTGGTTTCTTTTGAGATACATGAGTTCCTTTAACTCTGCTGAAAGGGCCTATTTGGAACAAACAGCCTATCTCCACCTTGAATTTCAAAGATGCAGGAAGTACTGCTTTCAAAAACTTACTGGTTTTTACACGGGTAAACAATGAAGTACATGGCGAAGTTTGTAATCTAGTTGGTTTTCGTTTAGTGCTCCATGTGTTTCTTGAACTCATCTGAATAGGCCCATTTGGAACAAAGAGAGCCTACGTTCACTTTGAAAAATGTAATTTATAGGAAGTACTCCTATCAATAATTAACTCTCTTCTCAGAGGTATACTAGGTCCTAGATTCTATAGCTTGTATCACAGATAGTTTACTGTCAAGAGATAAATGTGTTTCTTCAACTTGCCTGAATAGGCCTATTTCAAAAAAAAGAGCTGATTTTCCCTTTGAAAAACCTAAGTCACAGGAAGTATTCCTTCAAAAACCAGCTCAATTCTCGCAGTGAAACAAGCTCCTAGATGCTGCAGTTTTGAACATAGATGGTTTTCTTTGGACAGATACATGTCTTTGTTCACCTCAGCTGAATAGACCTATTTGTTACAAAGAGAGCCTCTCTCCACCTTGAAAAACCTAAGTTGCCAAAGTGTTCATTTTCTATGTACTGAATACTCAGAGGGAAACAATGTGCTACATGTTGCAGCTTCTAGCATTGATGGTTTTCTGGAGATATAAATCTGTTTCTTCACATCAGCTGAATGGTCTTATTTGAAAAAAGGTAAACTTATCTCAACCTTGAAACATACGTTGCTGGAAAGTAGGACGTTCAGGAACATACTCCACTGTCACAGGGAAATAATGTGCTAGAAGCTCCTGCTTCTACTACAGATGATTTCCTTTCTAGAGATACATGTGTTTCTTCCAATTAGCTGAAAAGACCTAATTGAAAAAAGCGAGATTTCTCCACCTTCAAAATTCTCACTGGCAGAGAGTATTTCTTAGGAAAATTAACTACTCTCCATCAGAGAAACAACAGCAAGATACTGAAGCTTGTCACACAGACAGTTTTCTTTTCTTTGGAGAGATTTCTTTGCTCTTTCAACTCAGGTTCGTAGGCCTAGTTGGAACACAGAAAGCCAATCTCCACATTGAAAAACCTACGTTCCCATATGTATTCCTTTGAAAAACGAAATCCATTTTCATCAGAAAACAATGTACGAGATGCTGAGCTTCTACAATACATGGTTCTCTTGGAGAGATAAATGTGTTGCTTCAACTCAGCTGAATTTGCCTCTTTGGAACAATGTGATCTCATGTGAACCTTGGAAAACGTCCGTCGCGGGAAGTAGTCCTTGCAAAACCGTACTCAATTTTCTCAGGAGACAATGGGCTAGATGCTCCTATTTCTGAAACAGACGGTTTTCTTTCAAGTTATGCATGTGTTTCTTTAAATTAGCTGGCTAGGCCTATTTTGAACAAAGAGATTTTATCTCCATATTGAGAAACTGAAGTTGCTCTAGGTATTTCATTGACAAACTACACTCAATCTGACAAGGAAACAATGTGTTAGATATTCCTTCTGGTAACATAGATGGTTTTCTTCGGAGAGAAACACGTGTTTGTTCAAATCAGCTGAAAAGGCCTCCATGATACAAAGGGAGCCTATCTCCATCCTGAAAAACCTAAGTTGCAAGAAGTATTCCTTTTAAATCTACTGACTACTCACATGGAAACAATATGCTAGATGCTGCAGCTTGTAGTTAGACGGTTTTCTTTGGAGAGACACATGTGTTTCTTCACCTCAGCTGAATTGACCTGTTTTGAACCAAGAGAGTCTACCTCCACCTTGAAAATCCTAACTTGCAGGAAGTATTTCTTTGAAAAAACTGGCAAAAGTCTCCCAGGGTGACAATGTTCTTATTCTCCAGGGTCAAACAGAGATGGTTTTCTTTCAGGAGATACATGTGTTCCTTTAAGTCATATAGAAAGGCCTATTTTGTAACAAAGAGCCCATATCCACATTGAATGACCTATGTTGCAGGAGGAATTCCTTTCCAAATCTATCTCGGTTCTCACAGGGAAGCAATGTGCTAGATGTTGCTGCTTGTAACATATAATGTTTCTTGGGAGAGATCCCTTTGTCTTCAACTCAGCTGAACAGGCCAACGTAGAAAAAAGGGAGCCTATCTCCACCGTGAGAAACCATGCTGCAGGAAGTATTCCAATCAAAAACAAACTTATCTCACGGGGAAACAATGTGCTACCATTCCTGCTTCCAACAGAGATGGTGTTCTTTCGAGAGGTATGTGTGTTTCTTGAAATCTGCGGAATAGGCCTATTGGAAACAAAGTGAGCCTATGTCTACATTGAAAGACCTAAACTGCCTGAAGTACTCCTTTCAAATAGTAACTCAGCTCTCTCACAGAATCAATGTGCTACATGCTGCAGCGTCTAATCTAGATGGTTTCCTTTTAGAGATACATGTGTTTCTTCAATTCACCTGATTGTGTGTATTGGGAACAAAGTGAGCCAACCCACCCTTGGAAAACGTAAGTTGCAGGAAGTCTTTCTTTGACAAACTTACTAAATTCTCACAGGGAAACAATGCCCGAATATTCCTGCTTCCAACAGAGATGGCTTTCTTTGGAGAGATATATGTGTTTCTTCAAATGTGCTGAATAGGCCTACTTGGAACAAAGTGTGCCTATCTCTACATTGAAAATCCTCAGTTGCCCGAAGTACTCCTTTCAAGTACTAACTCAGATCTCACAGAGAAACCATGTGCTACATGCTGCAGCTTCTAATCCCGATGGTTTCCTTTTAGAAATACATGTGTTTCTTCAATTCACATGAAGGTGTGTATTGGGAACAAAGTGAGTCAACCCAACCTTGGAAAACGTAAATTGCAGGAAGTATTCCCTTGCAAAACCTATTCAATTCGAAGTTGGAAACAATATGGGGGATGCTCCTTCTTCCACAGAGATGTTTTCTTTGAGAGACACACGTGTTTCTTCAAGTTAGCTGGACAGGCCTATTTGCTTACTGACTGTAACATATAAGATTTCTTTGGAGAGATACATGTGTTTCTTCAATGCAGCTGAAAGATGCCAATGTGGAAATAAGGGAGCCTCTCTCCACCATGAAGCACCCTGTTGCAGGAAGTATTCCATTTACAAACAAACACAATCTCCCAGGGAGACAATGTGCTATTACTCATGCTTCCAGCAGAGATGGTTTTTTTGGAGAAATATATGTGTTTCTTCAAATCTGCTGAACAGGCCTATTAGGAACAAAGAGAGCCTATGTCTACATTGAAAAAGCTAAATTGCCTGAAGTACTCCTTTCAAATATTAACTCAGCTGTCTCAGGGAAACAATGAGCTGCACGGTACAGCTTCTAACATAGATGGTTTCCTTTTAGAGGTACGTGTGTTTCTTCAACTCACCTGCCTGTGTCTATCTGGAAAAAAGTGAGCCTATCCCAACCTTGAAAACCCTAAGCTGTAGGAAGTATTCCTATGCAAAGCCTTCTCAATTCTTACTGGGATACAATGTGGTGGATTCTCCTGCTTCTCACACAGATGTTTTCTGTCAAAAGACACATGTGTTTGTTCAAATTAGCCGGGGAGGCCTATTTGGAACAAACAACCCTTTGTTCCCCTTGCAAATTCTGAATGGTGGGAAGAAATTCTTTTAAAATACTCATTTTTAACAGGGAAGCAATGTGCTAGATGTTGAAGATTGTAACATAGATAGTTTTCTTTGCAGAGACACTGATGTTTTTACAACTTAGCTCACAGGCCTACGTGGAAGATAGAGAGCCTATCTCCCTTTGAAAAACGTAAGTTGCCCAAAGTATTCCTTTTAAAATGAAACTCAATTCTCTGAGGGAAAGAATGTGCTATATGCTCCTGATTCTGACTCAAGTGGTTTCTTTTGAGATACATGAGTTCCTTTAACTCTGCTGAAAGGGCCTATTTGGAACAAACAGCCTATCTCCACCTTGAATTTCAAAGATGCAGGAAGTACTGCTTTCAAAAACTTACTGGTTTTTACACGGGTAAACAATGAAGTACATGGCGAAGTTTGTAATCTAGTTGGTTTTCGTTTAGTGCTCCATGTGTTTCTTGAACTCATCTGAATAGGCCCATTTGGAACAAAGAGAGCCTACGTTCACTTTGAAAAATGTAATTTATAGGAAGTACTCCTATCAATAATTAACTCTCTTCTCAGAGGTATACTAGGTCCTAGATTCTATAGCTTGTATCACAGATAGTTTACTGTCAAGAGATAAATGTGTTTCTTCAACTTGCCTGAATAGGCCTATTTCAAAAAAAAGAGCTGATTTTCCCTTTGAAAAACCTAAGTCACAGGAAGTATTCCTTCAAAAACCAGCTCAATTCTCGCAGTGAAACAAGCTCCTAGATGCTGCAGTTTTGAACATAGATGGTTTTCTTTGGACAGATACATGTCTTTGTTCACCTCAGCTGAATAGACCTATTTGTTACAAAGAGAGCCTCTCTCCACCTTGAAAAACCTAAGTTGCCAAAGTGTTCATTTTCTATGTACTGAATACTCAGAGGGAAACAATGTGCTACATGTTGCAGCTTCTAGCATTGATGGTTTTCTGGAGATATAAATCTGTTTCTTCACATCAGCTGAATGGTCTTATTTGAAAAAAGGTAAACTTATCTCAACCTTGAAACATACGTTGCTGGAAAGTAGGACGTTCAGGAACATACTCCACTGTCACAGGGAAATAATGTGCTAGAAGCTCCTGCTTCTACTACAGATGATTTCCTTTCTAGAGATACATGTGTTTCTTCCAATTAGCTGAAAAGACCTAATTGAAAAAAGCGAGATTTCTCCACCTTCAAAATTCTCACTGGCAGAGAGTATTTCTTAGGAAAATTAACTACTCTCCGTCAGAGAAACAACAGCAAGATACTGAAGCTTGTCACACAGACAGTTTTCTTTTCTTTGGAGAGATTTCTTTGCTCTTTCAACTCAGGTTCGTAGGCCTAGTTGGAACACAGAAAGCCAATCTCCACATTGAAAAACCTACGTTCCCATATGTATTCCTTTGAAAAACGAAATCCATTTTCATCAGAAAACAATGTACGAGATGCTGAGCTTCTACAATACATGGTTCTCTTGGAGAGATAAATGTGTTGCTTCAACTCAGCTGAATTTGCCTCTTTGGAACAATGTGATCTCATGTGAACCTTGGAAAACGTCCGTCGCGGGAAGTAGTCCTTGCAAAACCGTACTCAATTTTCTCAGGAGACAATGGGCTAGATGCTCCTATTTCTGAAACAGACGGTTTTCTTTCAAGTTATGCATGTGTTTCTTTAAATTAGCTGGCTAGGCCTATTTTGAACAAAGAGATCTTATCTCCATATTGAGAAACTGAAGTTGCTCTAGGTATTTCATTGACAAACTACACTCAATCTGACAAGGAAACAATGTGTTAGATATTCCTTCTGGTAACATAGATGGTTTTCTTCGGAGAGAAACACGTGTTTGTTCAAATCAGCTGAAAAGGCCTCCATGATACAAAGGGAGCCTATCTCCATCCTGAAAAACCTAAGTTGCAAGAAGTATTCCTTTTAAATCTACTGACTACTCACATGGAAACAATATGCTAGATGCTGCAGCTTGTAGTTAGACGGTTTTCTTTGGAGAGACACATGTGTTTCTTCACCTCAGCTGAATTGACCTGTTTTGAACCAAGAGAGTCTACCTCCACCTTGAAAATCCTAACTTGCAGGAAGTATTTCTTTGAAAAAACTGGCAAAAGTCTCCCAGGGTGACAATGTTCTTATTCTCCAGGGTCAAACAGAGATGGTTTTCTTTCAGGAGATACATGTGTTCCTTTAAGTCATATAGAAAGGCCTATTTTGTAACAAAGAGCCCATATCCACATTGAATGACCTATGTTGCAGGAGGAATTCCTTTCCAAATCTATCTCGGTTCTCACAGGGAAGCAATGTGCTAGATGTTGCTGCTTGTAACATATAATGTTTCTTGGGAGAGATCCCTTTGTCTTCAACTCAGCTGAACAGGCCAACGTAGAAAAAAGGGAGCCTATCTCCACCGTGAGAAACCATGCTGCAGGAAGTATTCCAATCAAAAACAAACTTATCTCACGGGGAAACAATGTGCTACCATTCCTGCTTCCAACAGAGATGGTGTTCTTTCGAGAGGTATGTGTGTTTCTTGAAATCTGCGGAATAGGCCTATTGGAAACAAAGTGAGCCTATGTCTACATTGAAAGACCTAAACTGCCTGAAGTACTCCTTTCAAATAGTAACTCAGCTCTCTCACAGAATCAATGTGCTACATGCTGCAGCGTCTAATCTAGATGGTTTCCTTTTAGAGATACATGTGTTTCTTCAATTCACCTGATTGTGTGTATTGGGAACAAAGTGAGCCAACCCACCCTTGGAAAACGTAAGTTGCAGGAAGTCTTTCTTTGACAAACTTACTAAATTCTCACAGGGAAACAATGCCCGAATATTCCTGCTTCCAACAGAGATGGCTTTCTTTGGAGAGATATATGTGTTTCTTCAAATGTGCTGAATAGGCCTACTTGGAACAAAGTGTGCCTATCTCTACATTGAAAATCCTCAGTTGCCCGAAGTACTCCTTTCAAGTACTAACTCAGATCTCACAGAGAAACCATGTGCTACATGCTGCAGCTTCTAATCCCGATGGTTTCCTTTTAGAAATACATGTGTTTCTTCAATTCACATGAAGGTGTGTATTGGGAACAAAGTGAGTCAACCCAACCTTGGAAAACGTAAATTGCAGGAAGTATTCCCTTGCAAAACCTATTCAATTCGAAGTTGGAAACAATATGGGGGATGCTCCTTCTTCCACAGAGATGTTTTCTTTGAGAGACACACGTGTTTCTTCAAGTTAGCTGGACAGGCCTATTTGCTTACTGACTGTAACATATAAGATTTCTTTGGAGAGATACATGTGTTTCTTCAATGCAGCTGAAAGATGCCAATGTGGAAATAAGGGAGCCTCTCTCCACCATGAAGCACCCTGTTGCAGGAAGTATTCCATTTACAAACAAACACAATCTCCCAGGGAGACAATGTGCTATTACTCATGCTTCCAGCAGAGATGGTTTTTTTGGAGAAATATATGTGTTTCTTCAAATCTGCTGAACAGGCCTATTAGGAACAAAGAGAGCCTATGTCTACATTGAAAAAGCTAAATTGCCTGAAGTACTCCTTTCAAATATTAACTCAGCTGTCTCAGGGAAACAATGAGCTGCACGGTACAGCTTCTAACATAGATGGTTTCCTTTTAGAGGTACGTGTGTTTCTTCAACTCACCTGCCTGTGTCTATCTGGAAAAAAGTGAGCCTATCCCAACCTTGAAAACCCTAAGCTGTAGGAAGTATTCCTATGCAAAGCCTTCTCAATTCTTACTGGGATACAATGTGGTGGATTCTCCTGCTTCTCACACAGATGTTTTCTGTCAAAAGACACATGTGTTTGTTCAAATTAGCCGGGGAGGCCTATTTGGAACAAACAACCCTTTGTTCCCCTTGCAAATTCTGAATGGTGGGAAGAAATTCTTTTAAAATACTCATTTTTAACAGGGAAGCAATGTGCTAGATGTTGAAGATTGTAACATAGATAGTTTTCTTTGCAGAGACACTGATGTTTTTACAACTTAGCTCACAGGCCTACGTGGAAGATAGAGAGCCTATCTCCCTTTGAAAAACGTAAGTTGCCCAAAGTATTCCTTTTAAAATGAAACTCAATTCTCTGAGGGAAAGAATGTGCTATATGCTCCTGATTCTGACTCAAGTGGTTTCTTTTGAGATACATGAGTTCCTTTAACTCTGCTGAAAGGGCCTATTTGGAACAAACAGCCTATCTCCACCTTGAATTTCAAAGATGCAGGAAGTACTGCTTTCAAAAACTTACTGGTTTTTACACGGGTAAACAATGAAGTACATGGCGAAGTTTGTAATCTAGTTGGTTTTCGTTTAGTGCTCCATGTGTTTCTTGAACTCATCTGAATAGGCCCATTTGGAACAAAGAGAGCCTACGTTCACTTTGAAAAATGTAATTTATAGGAAGTACTCCTATCAATAATTAACTCTCTTCTCAGAGGTATACTAGGTCCTAGATTCTATAGCTTGTATCACAGATAGTTTACTGTCAAGAGATAAATGTGTTTCTTCAACTTGCCTGAATAGGCCTATTTCAAAAAAAAGAGCTGATTTTCCCTTTGAAAAACCTAAGTCACAGGAAGTATTCCTTCAAAAACCAGCTCAATTCTCGCAGTGAAACAAGCTCCTAGATGCTGCAGTTTTGAACATAGATGGTTTTCTTTGGACAGATACATGTCTTTGTTCACCTCAGCTGAATAGACCTATTTGTTACAAAGAGAGCCTCTCTCCACCTTGAAAAACCTAAGTTGCCAAAGTGTTCATTTTCTATGTACTGAATACTCAGAGGGAAACAATGTGCTACATGTTGCAGCTTCTAGCATTGATGGTTTTCTGGAGATATAAATCTGTTTCTTCACATCAGCTGAATGGTCTTATTTGAAAAAAGGTAAACTTATCTCAACCTTGAAACATACGTTGCTGGAAAGTAGGACGTTCAGGAACATACTCCACTGTCACAGGGAAATAATGTGCTAGAAGCTCCTGCTTCTACTACAGATGATTTCCTTTCTAGAGATACATGTGTTTCTTCCAATTAGCTGAAAAGACCTAATTGAAAAAAGCGAGATTTCTCCACCTTCAAAATTCTCACTGGCAGAGAGTATTTCTTAGGAAAATTAACTACTCTCCATCAGAGAAACAACAGCAAGATACTGAAGCTTGTCACACAGACAGTTTTCTTTTCTTTGGAGAGATTTCTTTGCTCTTTCAACTCAGGTTCGTAGGCCTAGTTGGAACACAGAAAGCCAATCTCCACATTGAAAAACCTACGTTCCCATATGTATTCCTTTGAAAAACGAAATCCATTTTCATCAGAAAACAATGTACGAGATGCTGAGCTTCTACAATACATGGTTCTCTTGGAGAGATAAATGTGTTGCTTCAACTCAGCTGAATTTGCCTCTTTGGAACAATGTGATCTCATGTGAACCTTGGAAAACGTCCGTCGCGGGAAGTAGTCCTTGCAAAACCGTACTCAATTTTCTCAGGAGACAATGGGCTAGATGCTCCTATTTCTGAAACAGACGGTTTTCTTTCAAGTTATGCATGTGTTTCTTTAAATTAGCTGGCTAGGCCTATTTTGAACAAAGAGATCTTATCTCCATATTGAGAAACTGAAGTTGCTCTAGGTATTTCATTGACAAACTACACTCAATCTGACAAGGAAACAATGTGTTAGATATTCCTTCTGGTAACATAGATGGTTTTCTTCGGAGAGAAACACGTGTTTGTTCAAATCAGCTGAAAAGGCCTCCATGATACAAAGGGAGCCTATCTCCATCCTGAAAAACCTAAGTTGCAAGAAGTATTCCTTTTAAATCTACTGACTACTCACATGGAAACAATATGCTAGATGCTGCAGCTTGTAGTTAGACGGTTTTCTTTGGAGAGACACATGTGTTTCTTCACCTCAGCTGAATTGACCTGTTTTGAACCAAGAGAGTCTACCTCCACCTTGAAAATCCTAACTTGCAGGAAGTATTTCTTTGAAAAAACTGGCAAAAGTCTCCCAGGGTGACAATGTTCTTATTCTCCAGGGTCAAACAGAGATGGTTTTCTTTCAGGAGATACATGTGTTCCTTTAAGTCATATAGAAAGGCCTATTTTGTAACAAAGAGCCCATATCCACATTGAATGACCTATGTTGCAGGAGGAATTCCTTTCCAAATCTATCTCGGTTCTCACAGGGAAGCAATGTGCTAGATGTTGCTGCTTGTAACATATAATGTTTCTTGGGAGAGATCCCTTTGTCTTCAACTCAGCTGAACAGGCCAACGTAGAAAAAAGGGAGCCTATCTCCACCGTGAGAAACCATGCTGCAGGAAGTATTCCAATCAAAAACAAACTTATCTCACGGGGAAACAATGTGCTACCATTCCTGCTTCCAACAGAGATGGTGTTCTTTCGAGAGGTATGTGTGTTTCTTGAAATCTGCGGAATAGGCCTATTGGAAACAAAGTGAGCCTATGTCTACATTGAAAGACCTAAACTGCCTGAAGTACTCCTTTCAAATAGTAACTCAGCTCTCTCACAGAATCAATGTGCTACATGCTGCAGCGTCTAATCTAGATGGTTTCCTTTTAGAGATACATGTGTTTCTTCAATTCACCTGATTGTGTGTATTGGGAACAAAGTGAGCCAACCCACCCTTGGAAAACGTAAGTTGCAGGAAGTCTTTCTTTGACAAACTTACTAAATTCTCACAGGGAAACAATGCCCGAATATTCCTGCTTCCAACAGAGATGGCTTTCTTTGGAGAGATATATGTGTTTCTTCAAATGTGCTGAATAGGCCTACTTGGAACAAAGTGTGCCTATCTCTACATTGAAAATCCTCAGTTGCCCGAAGTACTCCTTTCAAGTACTAACTCAGATCTCACAGAGAAACCATGTGCTACATGCTGCAGCTTCTAATCCCGATGGTTTCCTTTTAGAAATACATGTGTTTCTTCAATTCACATGAAGGTGTGTATTGGGAACAAAGTGAGTCAACCCAACCTTGGAAAACGTAAATTGCAGGAAGTATTCCCTTGCAAAACCTATTCAATTCGAAGTTGGAAACAATATGGGGGATGCTCCTTCTTCCACAGAGATGTTTTCTTTGAGAGACACACGTGTTTCTTCAAGTTAGCTGGACAGGCCTATTTGCTTACTGACTGTAACATATAAGATTTCTTTGGAGAGATACATGTGTTTCTTCAATGCAGCTGAAAAATGCCAATGTGGAAATAAGGGAGCCTCTCTCCACCATGAAGCACCCTGTTGCAGGAAGTATTCCATTTACAAACAAACACAATCTCCCAGGGAGACAATGTGCTATTACTCATGCTTCCAGCAGAGATGGTTTTTTTGGAGAAATATATGTGTTTCTTCAAATCTGCTGAACAGGCCTATTAGGAACAAAGAGAGCCTATGTCTACATTGAAAAAGCTAAATTGCCTGAAGTACTCCTTTCAAATATTAACTCAGCTGTCTCAGGGAAACAATGAGCTGCACGGTACAGCTTCTAACATAGATGGTTTCCTTTTAGAGGTACGTGTGTTTCTTCAACTCACCTGCCTGTGTCTATCTGGAAAAAAGTGAGCCTATCCCAACCTTGAAAACCCTAAGCTGTAGGAAGTATTCCTATGCAAAGCCTTCTCAATTCTTACTGGGATACAATGTGGTGGATTCTCCTGCTTCTCACACAGATGTTTTCTGTCAAAAGACACATGTGTTTGTTCAAATTAGCCGGGGAGGCCTATTTGGAACAAACAACCCTTTGTTCCCCTTGCAAATTCTGAATGGTGGGAAGAAATTCTTTTAAAATACTCATTTTTAACAGGGAAGCAATGTGCTAGATGTTGAAGATTGTAACATAGATAGTTTTCTTTGCAGAGACACTGATGTTTTTACAACTTAGCTCACAGGCCTACGTGGAAGATAGAGAGCCTATCTCCCTTTGAAAAACGTAAGTTGCCCAAAGTATTCCTTTTAAAATGAAACTCAATTCTCTGAGGGAAAGAATGTGCTATATGCTCCTGATTCTGACTCAAGTGGTTTCTTTTGAGATACATGAGTTCCTTTAACTCTGCTGAAAGGGCCTATTTGGAACAAACAGCCTATCTCCACCTTGAATTTCAAAGATGCAGGAAGTACTGCTTTCAAAAACTTACTGGTTTTTACACGGGTAAACAATGAAGTACATGGCGAAGTTTGTAATCTAGTTGGTTTTCGTTTAGTGCTCCATGTGTTTCTTGAACTCATCTGAATAGGCCCATTTGGAACAAAGAGAGCCTACGTTCACTTTGAAAAATGTAATTTATAGGAAGTACTCCTATCAATAATTAACTCTCTTCTCAGAGGTATACTAGGTCCTAGATTCTATAGCTTGTATCACAGATAGTTTACTGTCAAGAGATAAATGTGTTTCTTCAACTTGCCTGAATAGGCCTATTTCAAAAAAAAGAGCTGATTTTCCCTTTGAAAAACCTAAGTCACAGGAAGTATTCCTTCAAAAACCAGCTCAATTACCGCAGTGAAACAAGCTCCTAGATGCTGCAGTTTTGAACATAGATGGTTTTCTTTGGACAGATACATGTCTTTGTTCACCTCAGCTGAATAGACCTATTTGTTACAAAGAGAGCCTCTCTCCACCTTGAAAAACCTAAGTTGCCAAAGTGTTCATTTTCTATGTACTGAATACTCAGAGGGAAACAATGTGCTACATGTTGCAGCTTCTAGCATTGATGGTTTTCTGGAGATATAAATCTGTTTCTTCACATCAGCTGAATGGTCTTATTTGAAAAAAGGTAAACTTATCTCAACCTTGAAACATACGTTGCTGGAAAGTAGGACGTTCAGGAACATACTCCACTGTCACAGGGAAATAATGTGCTAGAAGCTCCTGCTTCTACTACAGATGATTTCCTTTCTAGAGATACATGTGTTTCTTCCAATTAGCTGAAAAGACCTAATTGAAAAAAGCGAGATTTCTCCACCTTCAAAATTCTCACTGGCAGAGAGTATTTCTTAGGAAAATTAACTACTCTCCATCAGAGAAACAACAGCAAGATACTGAAGCTTGTCACACAGACAGTTTTCTTTTCTTTGGAGAGATTTCTTTGCTCTTTCAACTCAGGTTCGTAGGCCTAGTTGGAACACAGAAAGCCAATCTCCACATTGAAAAACCTACGTTCCCATATGTATTCCTTTGAAAAACGAAATCCATTTTCATCAGAAAACAATGTACGAGATGCTGAGCTTCTACAATACATGGTTCTCTTGGAGAGATAAATGTGTTGCTTCAACTCAGCTGAATTTGCCTCTTTGGAACAATGTGATCTCATGTGAACCTTGGAAAACGTCCGTCGCGGGAAGTAGTCCTTGCAAAACCGTACTCAATTTTCTCAGGAGACAATGGGCTAGATGCTCCTATTTCTGAAACAGACGGTTTTCTTTCAAGTTATGCATGTGTTTCTTTAAATTAGCTGGCTAGGCCTATTTTGAACAAAGAGATCTTATCTCCATATTGAGAAACTGAAGTTGCTCTAGGTATTTCATTGACAAACTACACTCAATCTGACAAGGAAACAATGTGTTAGATATTCCTTCTGGTAACATAGATGGTTTTCTTCGGAGAGAAACACGTGTTTGTTCAAATCAGCTGAAAAGGCCTCCATGATACAAAGGGAGCCTATCTCCATCCTGAAAAACCTAAGTTGCAAGAAGTATTCCTTTTAAATCTACTGACTACTCACATGGAAACAATATGCTAGATGCTGCAGCTTGTAGTTAGACGGTTTTCTTTGGAGAGACACATGTGTTTCTTCACCTCAGCTGAATTGACCTGTTTTGAACCAAGAGAGTCTACCTCCACCTTGAAAATCCTAACTTGCAGGAAGTATTTCTTTGAAAAAACTGGCAAAAGTCTCCCAGGGTGACAATGTTCTTATTCTCCAGGGTCAAACAGAGATGGTTTTCTTTCAGGAGATACATGTGTTCCTTTAAGTCATATAGAAAGGCCTATTTTGTAACAAAGAGCCCATATCCACATTGAATGACCTATGTTGCAGGAGGAATTCCTTTCCAAATCTATCTCGGTTCTCACAGGGAAGCAATGTGCTAGATGTTGCTGCTTGTAACATATAATGTTTCTTGGGAGAGATCCCTTTGTCTTCAACTCAGCTGAACAGGCCAACGTAGAAAAAAGGGAGCCTATCTCCACCGTGAGAAACCATGCTGCAGGAAGTATTCCAATCAAAAACAAACTTATCTCACGGGGAAACAATGTGCTACCATTCCTGCTTCCAACAGAGATGGTGTTCTTTCGAGAGGTATGTGTGTTTCTTGAAATCTGCGGAATAGGCCTATTGGAAACAAAGTGAGCCTATGTCTACATTGAAAGACCTAAACTGCCTGAAGTACTCCTTTCAAATAGTAACTCAGCTCTCTCACAGAATCAATGTGCTACATGCTGCAGCGTCTAATCTAGATGGTTTCCTTTTAGAGATACATGTGTTTCTTCAATTCACCTGATTGTGTGTATTGGGAACAAAGTGAGCCAACCCACCCTTGGAAAACGTAAGTTGCAGGAAGTCTTTCTTTGACAAACTTACTAAATTCTCACAGGGAAACAATGCCCGAATATTCCTGCTTCCAACAGAGATGGCTTTCTTTGGAGAGATATATGTGTTTCTTCAAATGTGCTGAATAGGCCTACTTGGAACAAAGTGTGCCTATCTCTACATTGAAAATCCTCAGTTGCCCGAAGTACTCCTTTCAAGTACTAACTCAGATCTCACAGAGAAACCATGTGCTACATGCTGCAGCTTCTAATCCCGATGGTTTCCTTTTAGAAATACATGTGTTTCTTCAATTCACATGAAGGTGTGTATTGGGAACAAAGTGAGTCAACCCAACCTTGGAAAACGTAAATTGCAGGAAGTATTCCCTTGCAAAACCTATTCAATTCGAAGTTGGAAACAATATGGGGGATGCTCCTTCTTCCACAGAGATGTTTTCTTTGAGAGACACACGTGTTTCTTCAAGTTAGCTGGACAGGCCTATTTGCTTACTGACTGTAACATATAAGATTTCTTTGGAGAGATACATGTGTTTCTTCAATGCAGCTGAAAAATGCCAATGTGGAAATAAGGGAGCCTCTCTCCACCATGAAGCACCCTGTTGCAGGAAGTATTCCATTTACAAACAAACACAATCTCCCAGGGAGACAATGTGCTATTACTCATGCTTCCAGCAGAGATGGTTTTTTTGGAGAAATATATGTGTTTCTTCAAATCTGCTGAACAGGCCTATTAGGAACAAAGAGAGCCTATGTCTACATTGAAAAAGCTAAATTGCCTGAAGTACTCCTTTCAAATATTAACTCAGCTGTCTCAGGGAAACAATGAGCTGCACGGTACAGCTTCTAACATAGATGGTTTCCTTTTAGAGGTACGTGTGTTTCTTCAACTCACCTGCCTGTGTCTATCTGGAAAAAAGTGAGCCTATCCCAACCTTGAAAACCCTAAGCTGTAGGAAGTATTCCTATGCAAAGCCTTCTCAATTCTTACTGGGATACAATGTGGTGGATTCTCCTGCTTCTCACACAGATGTTTTCTGTCAAAAGACACATGTGTTTGTTCAAATTAGCCGGGGAGGCCTATTTGGAACAAACAACCCTTTGTTCCCCTTGCAAATTCTGAATGGTGGGAAGAAATTCTTTTAAAATACTCATTTTTAACAGGGAAGCAATGTGCTAGATGTTGAAGATTGTAACATAGATAGTTTTCTTTGCAGAGACACTGATGTTTTTACAACTTAGCTCACAGGCCTACGTGGAAGATAGAGAGCCTATCTCCCTTTGAAAAACGTAAGTTGCCCAAAGTATTCCTTTTAAAATGAAACTCAATTCTCTGAGGGAAAGAATGTGCTATATGCTCCTGATTCTGACTCAAGTGGTTTCTTTTGAGATACATGAGTTCCTTTAACTCTGCTGAAAGGGCCTATTTGGAACAAACAGCCTATCTCCACCTTGAATTTCAAAGATGCAGGAAGTACTGCTTTCAAAAACTTACTGGTTTTTACACGGGTAAACAATGAAGTACATGGCGAAGTTTGTAATCTAGTTGGTTTTCGTTTAGTGCTCCATGTGTTTCTTGAACTCATCTGAATAGGCCCATTTGGAACAAAGAGAGCCTACGTTCACTTTGAAAAATGTAATTTATAGGAAGTACTCCTATCAATAATTAACTCTCTTCTCAGAGGTATACTAGGTCCTAGATTCTATAGCTTGTATCACAGATAGTTTACTGTCAAGAGATAAATGTGTTTCTTCAACTTGCCTGAATAGGCCTATTTCAAAAAAAAGAGCTGATTTTCCCTTTGAAAAACCTAAGTCACAGGAAGTATTCCTTCAAAAACCAGCTCAATTACCGCAGTGAAACAAGCTCCTAGATGCTGCAGTTTTGAACATAGATGGTTTTCTTTGGACAGATACATGTCTTTGTTCACCTCAGCTGAATAGACCTATTTGTTACAAAGAGAGCCTCTCTCCACCTTGAAAAACCTAAGTTGCCAAAGTGTTCATTTTCTATGTACTGAATACTCAGAGGGAAACAATGTGCTACATGTTGCAGCTTCTAGCATTGATGGTTTTCTGGAGATATAAATCTGTTTCTTCACATCAGCTGAATGGTCTTATTTGAAAAAAGGTAAACTTATCTCAACCTTGAAACATACGTTGCTGGAAAGTAGGACGTTCAGGAACATACTCCACTGTCACAGGGAAATAATGTGCTAGAAGCTCCTGCTTCTACTACAGATGATTTCCTTTCTAGAGATACATGTGTTTCTTCCAATTAGCTGAAAAGACCTAATTGAAAAAAGCGAGATTTCTCCACCTTCAAAATTCTCACTGGCAGAGAGTATTTCTTAGGAAAATTAACTACTCTCCATCAGAGAAACAACAGCAAGATACTGAAGCTTGTCACACAGACAGTTTTCTTTTCTTTGGAGAGATTTCTTTGCTCTTTCAACTCAGGTTCGTAGGCCTAGTTGGAACACAGAAAGCCAATCTCCACATTGAAAAACCTACGTTCCCATATGTATTCCTTTGAAAAACGAAATCCATTTTCATCAGAAAACAATGTACGAGATGCTGAGCTTCTACAATACATGGTTCTCTTGGAGAGATAAATGTGTTGCTTCAACTCAGCTGAATTTGCCTCTTTGGAACAATGTGATCTCATGTGAACCTTGGAAAACGTCCGTCGCGGGAAGTAGTCCTTGCAAAACCGTACTCAATTTTCTCAGGAGACAATGGGCTAGATGCTCCTATTTCTGAAACAGACGGTTTTCTTTCAAGTTATGCATGTGTTTCTTTAAATTAGCTGGCTAGGCCTATTTTGAACAAAGAGATCTTATCTCCATATTGAGAAACTGAAGTTGCTCTAGGTATTTCATTGACAAACTACACTCAATCTGACAAGGAAACAATGTGTTAGATATTCCTTCTGGTAACATAGATGGTTTTCTTCGGAGAGAAACACGTGTTTGTTCAAATCAGCTGAAAAGGCCTCCATGATACAAAGGGAGCCTATCTCCATCCTGAAAAACCTAAGTTGCAAGAAGTATTCCTTTTAAATCTACTGACTACTCACATGGAAACAATATGCTAGATGCTGCAGCTTGTAGTTAGACGGTTTTCTTTGGAGAGACACATGTGTTTCTTCACCTCAGCTGAATTGACCTGTTTTGAACCAAGAGAGTCTACCTCCACCTTGAAAATCCTAACTTGCAGGAAGTATTTCTTTGAAAAAACTGGCAAAAGTCTCCCAGGGTGACAATGTTCTTATTCTCCAGGGTCAAACAGAGATGGTTTTCTTTCAGGAGATACATGTGTTCCTTTAAGTCATATAGAAAGGCCTATTTTGTAACAAAGAGCCCATATCCACATTGAATGACCTATGTTGCAGGAGGAATTCCTTTCCAAATCTATCTCGGTTCTCACAGGGAAGCAATGTGCTAGATGTTGCTGCTTGTAACATATAATGTTTCTTGGGAGAGATCCCTTTGTCTTCAACTCAGCTGAACAGGCCAACGTAGAAAAAAGGGAGCCTATCTCCACCGTGAGAAACCATGCTGCAGGAAGTATTCCAATCAAAAACAAACTTATCTCACGGGGAAACAATGTGCTACCATTCCTGCTTCCAACAGAGATGGTGTTCTTTCGAGAGGTATGTGTGTTTCTTGAAATCTGCGGAATAGGCCTATTGGAAACAAAGTGAGCCTATGTCTACATTGAAAGACCTAAACTGCCTGAAGTACTCCTTTCAAATAGTAACTCAGCTCTCTCACAGAATCAATGTGCTACATGCTGCAGCGTCTAATCTAGATGGTTTCCTTTTAGAGATACATGTGTTTCTTCAATTCACCTGATTGTGTGTATTGGGAACAAAGTGAGCCAACCCACCCTTGGAAAACGTAAGTTGCAGGAAGTCTTTCTTTGACAAACTTACTAAATTCTCACAGGGAAACAATGCCCGAATATTCCTGCTTCCAACAGAGATGGCTTTCTTTGGAGAGATATATGTGTTTCTTCAAATGTGCTGAATAGGCCTACTTGGAACAAAGTGTGCCTATCTCTACATTGAAAATCCTCAGTTGCCCGAAGTACTCCTTTCAAGTACTAACTCAGATCTCACAGAGAAACCATGTGCTACATGCTGCAGCTTCTAATCCCGATGGTTTCCTTTTAGAAATACATGTGTTTCTTCAATTCACATGAAGGTGTGTATTGGGAACAAAGTGAGTCAACCCAACCTTGGAAAACGTAAATTGCAGGAAGTATTCCCTTGCAAAACCTATTCAATTCGAAGTTGGAAACAATATGGGGGATGCTCCTTCTTCCACAGAGATGTTTTCTTTGAGAGACACACGTGTTTCTTCAAGTTAGCTGGACAGGCCTATTTGCTTACTGACTGTAACATATAAGATTTCTTTGGAGAGATACATGTGTTTCTTCAATGCAGCTGAAAAATGCCAATGTGGAAATAAGGGAGCCTCTCTCCACCATGAAGCACCCTGTTGCAGGAAGTATTCCATTTACAAACAAACACAATCTCCCAGGGAGACAATGTGCTATTACTCATGCTTCCAGCAGAGATGGTTTTTTTGGAGAAATATATGTGTTTCTTCAAATCTGCTGAACAGGCCTATTAGGAACAAAGAGAGCCTATGTCTACATTGAAAAAGCTAAATTGCCTGAAGTACTCCTTTCAAATATTAACTCAGCTGTCTCAGGGAAACAATGAGCTGCACGGTACAGCTTCTAACATAGATGGTTTCCTTTTAGAGGTACGTGTGTTTCTTCAACTCACCTGCCTGTGTCTATCTGGAAAAAAGTGAGCCTATCCCAACCTTGAAAACCCTAAGCTGTAGGAAGTATTCCTATGCAAAGCCTTCTCAATTCTTACTGGGATACAATGTGGTGGATTCTCCTGCTTCTCACACAGATGTTTTCTGTCAAAAGACACATGTGTTTGTTCAAATTAGCCGGGGAGGCCTATTTGGAACAAACAACCCTTTGTTCCCCTTGCAAATTCTGAATGGTGGGAAGAAATTCTTTTAAAATACTCATTTTTAACAGGGAAGCAATGTGCTAGATGTTGAAGATTGTAACATAGATAGTTTTCTTTGCAGAGACACTGATGTTTTTACAACTTAGCTCACAGGCCTACGTGGAAGATAGAGAGCCTATCTCCCTTTGAAAAACGTAAGTTGCCCAAAGTATTCCTTTTAAAATGAAACTCAATTCTCTGAGGGAAAGAATGTGCTATATGCTCCTGATTCTGACTCAAGTGGTTTCTTTTGAGATACATGAGTTCCTTTAACTCTGCTGAAAGGGCCTATTTGGAACAAACAGCCTATCTCCACCTTGAATTTCAAAGATGCAGGAAGTACTGCTTTCAAAAACTTACTGGTTTTTACACGGGTAAACAATGAAGTACATGGCGAAGTTTGTAATCTAGTTGGTTTTCGTTTAGTGCTCCATGTGTTTCTTGAACTCATCTGAATAGGCCCATTTGGAACAAAGAGAGCCTACGTTCACTTTGAAAAATGTAATTTATAGGAAGTACTCCTATCAATAATTAACTCTCTTCTCAGAGGTATACTAGGTCCTAGATTCTATAGCTTGTATCACAGATAGTTTACTGTCAAGAGATAAATGTGTTTCTTCAACTTGCCTGAATAGGCCTATTTCAAAAAAAAGAGCTGATTTTCCCTTTGAAAAACCTAAGTCACAGGAAGTATTCCTTCAAAAACCAGCTCAATTCTCGCAGTGAAACAAGCTCCTAGATGCTGCAGTTTTGAACATAGATGGTTTTCTTTGGACAGATACATGTCTTTGTTCACCTCAGCTGAATAGACCTATTTGTTACAAAGAGAGCCTCTCTCCACCTTGAAAAACCTAAGTTGCCAAAGTGTTCATTTTCTATGTACTGAATACTCAGAGGGAAACAATGTGCTACATGTTGCAGCTTCTAGCATTGATGGTTTTCTGGAGATATAAATCTGTTTCTTCACATCAGCTGAATGGTCTTATTTGAAAAAAGGTAAACTTATCTCAACCTTGAAACATACGTTGCTGGAAAGTAGGACGTTCAGGAACATACTCCACTGTCACAGGGAAATAATGTGCTAGAAGCTCCTGCTTCTACTACAGATGATTTCCTTTCTAGAGATACATGTGTTTCTTCCAATTAGCTGAAAAGACCTAATTGAAAAAAGCGAGATTTCTCCACCTTCAAAATTCTCACTGGCAGAGAGTATTTCTTAGGAAAATTAACTACTCTCCATCAGAGAAACAACAGCAAGATACTGAAGCTTGTCACACAGACAGTTTTCTTTTCTTTGGAGAGATTTCTTTGCTCTTTCAACTCAGGTTCGTAGGCCTAGTTGGAACACAGAAAGCCAATCTCCACATTGAAAAACCTACGTTCCCATATGTATTCCTTTGAAAAACGAAATCCATTTTCATCAGAAAACAATGTACAAGATGCTGAGCTTCTACAATACATGGTTCTCTTGGAGAGATAAATGTGTTGCTTCAACTCAGCTGAATTTGCCTCTTTGGAACAATGTGATCTCATGTGAACCTTGGAAAACGTCCGTCGCGGGAAGTAGTCCTTGCAAAACCGTACTCAATTTTCTCAGGAGACAATGGGCTAGATGCTCCTATTTCTGAAACAGACGGTTTTCTTTCAAGTTATGCATGTGTTTCTTTAAATTAGCTGGCTAGGCCTATTTTGAACAAAGAGATCTTATCTCCATATTGAGAAACTGAAGTTGCTCTAGGTATTTCATTGACAAACTACACTCAATCTGACAAGGAAACAATGTGTTAGATATTCCTTCTGGTAACATAGATGGTTTTCTTCGGAGAGAAACACGTGTTTGTTCAAATCAGCTGAAAAGGCCTCCATGATACAAAGGGAGCCTATCTCCATCCTGAAAAACCTAAGTTGCAAGAAGTATTCCTTTTAAATCTACTGACTACTCACATGGAAACAATATGCTAGATGCTGCAGCTTGTAGTTAGACGGTTTTCTTTGGAGAGACACATGTGTTTCTTCACCTCAGCTGAATTGACCTGTTTTGAACCAAGAGAGTCTACCTCCACCTTGAAAATCCTAACTTGCAGGAAGTATTTCTTTGAAAAAACTGGCAAAAGTCTCCCAGGGTGACAATGTTCTTATTCTCCAGGGTCAAACAGAGATGGTTTTCTTTCAGGAGATACATGTGTTCCTTTAAGTCATATAGAAAGGCCTATTTTGTAACAAAGAGCCCATATCCACATTGAATGACCTATGTTGCAGGAGGAATTCCTTTCCAAATCTATCTCGGTTCTCACAGGGAAGCAATGTGCTAGATGTTGCTGCTTGTAACATATAATGTTTCTTGGGAGAGATCCCTTTGTCTTCAACTCAGCTGAACAGGCCAACGTAGAAAAAAGGGAGCCTATCTCCACCGTGAGAAACCATGCTGCAGGAAGTATTCCAATCAAAAACAAACTTATCTCACGGGGAAACAATGTGCTACCATTCCTGCTTCCAACAGAGATGGTGTTCTTTCGAGAGGTATGTGTGTTTCTTGAAATCTGCGGAATAGGCCTATTGGAAACAAAGTGAGCCTATGTCTACATTGAAAGACCTAAACTGCCTGAAGTACTCCTTTCAAATAGTAACTCAGCTCTCTCACAGAATCAATGTGCTACATGCTGCAGCGTCTAATCTAGATGGTTTCCTTTTAGAGATACATGTGTTTCTTCAATTCACCTGATTGTGTGTATTGGGAACAAAGTGAGCCAACCCACCCTTGGAAAACGTAAGTTGCAGGAAGTCTTTCTTTGACAAACTTACTAAATTCTCACAGGGAAACAATGCCCGAATATTCCTGCTTCCAACAGAGATGGCTTTCTTTGGAGAGATATATGTGTTTCTTCAAATGTGCTGAATAGGCCTACTTGGAACAAAGTGTGCCTATCTCTACATTGAAAATCCTCAGTTGCCCGAAGTACTCCTTTCAAGTACTAACTCAGATCTCACAGAGAAACCATGTGCTACATGCTGCAGCTTCTAATCCCGATGGTTTCCTTTTAGAAATACATGTGTTTCTTCAATTCACATGAAGGTGTGTATTGGGAACAAAGTGAGTCAACCCAACCTTGGAAAACGTAAATTGCAGGAAGTATTCCCTTGCAAAACCTATTCAATTCGAAGTTGGAAACAATATGGGGGATGCTCCTTCTTCCACAGAGATGTTTTCTTTGAGAGACACACGTGTTTCTTCAAGTTAGCTGGACAGGCCTATTTGCTTACTGACTGTAACATATAAGATTTCTTTGGAGAGATACATGTGTTTCTTCAATGCAGCTGAAAAATGCCAATGTGGAAATAAGGGAGCCTCTCTCCACCATGAAGCACCCTGTTGCAGGAAGTATTCCATTTACAAACAAACACAATCTCCCAGGGAGACAATGTGCTATTACTCATGCTTCCAGCAGAGATGGTTTTTTTGGAGAAATATATGTGTTTCTTCAAATCTGCTGAACAGGCCTATTAGGAACAAAGAGAGCCTATGTCTACATTGAAAAAGCTAAATTGCCTGAAGTACTCCTTTCAAATATTAACTCAGCTGTCTCAGGGAAACAATGAGCTGCACGGTACAGCTTCTAACATAGATGGTTTCCTTTTAGAGGTACGTGTGTTTCTTCAACTCACCTGCCTGTGTCTATCTGGAAAAAAGTGAGCCTATCCCAACCTTGAAAACCCTAAGCTGTAGGAAGTATTCCTATGCAAAGCCTTCTCAATTCTTACTGGGATACAATGTGGTGGATTCTCCTGCTTCTCACACAGATGTTTTCTGTCAAAAGACACATGTGTTTGTTCAAATTAGCCGGGGAGGCCTATTTGGAACAAACAACCCTTTGTTCCCCTTGCAAATTCTGAATGGTGGGAAGAAATTCTTTTAAAATACTCATTTTTAACAGGGAAGCAATGTGCTAGATGTTGAAGATTGTAACATAGATAGTTTTCTTTGCAGAGACACTGATGTTTTTACAACTTAGCTCACAGGCCTACGTGGAAGATAGAGAGCCTATCTCCCTTTGAAAAACGTAAGTTGCCCAAAGTATTCCTTTTAAAATGAAACTCAATTCTCTGAGGGAAAGAATGTGCTATATGCTCCTGATTCTGACTCAAGTGGTTTCTTTTGAGATACATGAGTTCCTTTAACTCTGCTGAAAGGGCCTATTTGGAACAAACAGCCTATCTCCACCTTGAATTTCAAAGATGCAGGAAGTACTGCTTTCAAAAACTTACTGGTTTTTACACGGGTAAACAATGAAGTACATGGCGAAGTTTGTAATCTAGTTGGTTTTCGTTTAGTGCTCCATGTGTTTCTTGAACTCATCTGAATAGGCCCATTTGGAACAAAGAGAGCCTACGTTCACTTTGAAAAATGTAATTTATAGGAAGTACTCCTATCAATAATTAACTCTCTTCTCAGAGGTATACTAGGTCCTAGATTCTATAGCTTGTATCACAGATAGTTTACTGTCAAGAGATAAATGTGTTTCTTCAACTTGCCTGAATAGGCCTATTTCAAAAAAAAGAGCTGATTTTCCCTTTGAAAAACCTAAGTCACAGGAAGTATTCCTTCAAAAACCAGCTCAATTCTCGCAGTGAAACAAGCTCCTAGATGCTGCAGTTTTGAACATAGATGGTTTTCTTTGGACAGATACATGTCTTTGTTCACCTCAGCTGAATAGACCTATTTGTTACAAAGAGAGCCTCTCTCCACCTTGAAAAACCTAAGTTGCCAAAGTGTTCATTTTCTATGTACTGAATACTCAGAGGGAAACAATGTGCTACATGTTGCAGCTTCTAGCATTGATGGTTTTCTGGAGATATAAATCTGTTTCTTCACATCAGCTGAATGGTCTTATTTGAAAAAAGGTAAACTTATCTCAACCTTGAAACATACGTTGCTGGAAAGTAGGACGTTCAGGAACATACTCCACTGTCACAGGGAAATAATGTGCTAGAAGCTCCTGCTTCTACTACAGATGATTTCCTTTCTAGAGATACATGTGTTTCTTCCAATTAGCTGAAAAGACCTAATTGAAAAAAGCGAGATTTCTCCACCTTCAAAATTCTCACTGGCAGAGAGTATTTCTTAGGAAAATTAACTACTCTCCATCAGAGAAACAACAGCAAGATACTGAAGCTTGTCACACAGACAGTTTTCTTTTCTTTGGAGAGATTTCTTTGCTCTTTCAACTCAGGTTCGTAGGCCTAGTTGGAACACAGAAAGCCAATCTCCACATTGAAAAACCTACGTTCCCATATGTATTCCTTTGAAAAACGAAATCCATTTTCATCAGAAAACAATGTACAAGATGCTGAGCTTCTACAATACATGGTTCTCTTGGAGAGATAAATGTGTTGCTTCAACTCAGCTGAATTTGCCTCTTTGGAACAATGTGATCTCATGTGAACCTTGGAAAACGTCCGTCGCGGGAAGTAGTCCTTGCAAAACCGTACTCAATTTTCTCAGGAGACAATGGGCTAGATGCTCCTATTTCTGAAACAGACGGTTTTCTTTCAAGTTATGCATGTGTTTCTTTAAATTAGCTGGCTAGGCCTATTTTGAACAAAGAGATCTTATCTCCATATTGAGAAACTGAAGTTGCTCTAGGTATTTCATTGACAAACTACACTCAATCTGACAAGGAAACAATGTGTTAGATATTCCTTCTGGTAACATAGATGGTTTTCTTCGGAGAGAAACACGTGTTTGTTCAAATCAGCTGAAAAGGCCTCCATGATACAAAGGGAGCCTATCTCCATCCTGAAAAACCTAAGTTGCAAGAAGTATTCCTTTTAAATCTACTGACTACTCACATGGAAACAATATGCTAGATGCTGCAGCTTGTAGTTAGACGGTTTTCTTTGGAGAGACACATGTGTTTCTTCACCTCAGCTGAATTGACCTGTTTTGAACCAAGAGAGTCTACCTCCACCTTGAAAATCCTAACTTGCAGGAAGTATTTCTTTGAAAAAACTGGCAAAAGTCTCCCAGGGTGACAATGTTCTTATTCTCCAGGGTCAAACAGAGATGGTTTTCTTTCAGGAGATACATGTGTTCCTTTAAGTCATATAGAAAGGCCTATTTTGTAACAAAGAGCCCATATCCACATTGAATGACCTATGTTGCAGGAGGAATTCCTTTCCAAATCTATCTCGGTTCTCACAGGGAAGCAATGTGCTAGATGTTGCTGCTTGTAACATATAATGTTTCTTGGGAGAGATCCCTTTGTCTTCAACTCAGCTGAACAGGCCAACGTAGAAAAAAGGGAGCCTATCTCCACCGTGAGAAACCATGCTGCAGGAAGTATTCCAATCAAAAACAAACTTATCTCACGGGGAAACAATGTGCTACCATTCCTGCTTCCAACAGAGATGGTGTTCTTTCGAGAGGTATGTGTGTTTCTTGAAATCTGCGGAATAGGCCTATTGGAAACAAAGTGAGCCTATGTCTACATTGAAAGACCTAAACTGCCTGAAGTACTCCTTTCAAATAGTAACTCAGCTCTCTCACAGAATCAATGTGCTACATGCTGCAGCGTCTAATCTAGATGGTTTCCTTTTAGAGATACATGTGTTTCTTCAATTCACCTGATTGTGTGTATTGGGAACAAAGTGAGCCAACCCACCCTTGGAAAACGTAAGTTGCAGGAAGTCTTTCTTTGACAAACTTACTAAATTCTCACAGGGAAACAATGCCCGAATATTCCTGCTTCCAACAGAGATGGCTTTCTTTGGAGAGATATATGTGTTTCTTCAAATGTGCTGAATAGGCCTACTTGGAACAAAGTGTGCCTATCTCTACATTGAAAATCCTCAGTTGCCCGAAGTACTCCTTTCAAGTACTAACTCAGATCTCACAGAGAAACCATGTGCTACATGCTGCAGCTTCTAATCCCGATGGTTTCCTTTTAGAAATACATGTGTTTCTTCAATTCACATGAAGGTGTGTATTGGGAACAAAGTGAGTCAACCCAACCTTGGAAAACGTAAATTGCAGGAAGTATTCCCTTGCAAAACCTATTCAATTCGAAGTTGGAAACAATATGGGGGATGCTCCTTCTTCCACAGAGATGTTTTCTTTGAGAGACACACGTGTTTCTTCAAGTTAGCTGGACAGGCCTATTTGCTTACTGACTGTAACATATAAGATTTCTTTGGAGAGATACATGTGTTTCTTCAATGCAGCTGAAAAATGCCAATGTGGAAATAAGGGAGCCTCTCTCCACCATGAAGCACCCTGTTGCAGGAAGTATTCCATTTACAAACAAACACAATCTCCCAGGGAGACAATGTGCTATTACTCATGCTTCCAGCAGAGATGGTTTTTTTGGAGAAATATATGTGTTTCTTCAAATCTGCTGAACAGGCCTATTAGGAACAAAGAGAGCCTATGTCTACATTGAAAAAGCTAAATTGCCTGAAGTACTCCTTTCAAATATTAACTCAGCTGTCTCAGGGAAACAATGAGCTGCACGGTACAGCTTCTAACATAGATGGTTTCCTTTTAGAGGTACGTGTGTTTCTTCAACTCACCTGCCTGTGTCTATCTGGAAAAAAGTGAGCCTATCCCAACCTTGAAAACCCTAAGCTGTAGGAAGTATTCCTATGCAAAGCCTTCTCAATTCTTACTGGGATACAATGTGGTGGATTCTCCTGCTTCTCACACAGATGTTTTCTGTCAAAAGACACATGTGTTTGTTCAAATTAGCCGGGGAGGCCTATTTGGAACAAACAACCCTTTGTTCCCCTTGCAAATTCTGAATGGTGGGAAGAAATTCTTTTAAAATACTCATTTTTAACAGGGAAGCAATGTGCTAGATGTTGAAGATTGTAACATAGATAGTTTTCTTTGCAGAGACACTGATGTTTTTACAACTTAGCTCACAGGCCTACGTGGAAGATAGAGAGCCTATCTCCCTTTGAAAAACGTAAGTTGCCCAAAGTATTCCTTTTAAAATGAAACTCAATTCTCTGAGGGAAAGAATGTGCTATATGCTCCTGATTCTGACTCAAGTGGTTTCTTTTGAGATACATGAGTTCCTTTAACTCTGCTGAAAGGGCCTATTTGGAACAAACAGCCTATCTCCACCTTGAATTTCAAAGATGCAGGAAGTACTGCTTTCAAAAACTTACTGGTTTTTACACGGGTAAACAATGAAGTACATGGCGAAGTTTGTAATCTAGTTGGTTTTCGTTTAGTGCTCCATGTGTTTCTTGAACTCATCTGAATAGGCCCATTTGGAACAAAGAGAGCCTACGTTCACTTTGAAAAATGTAATTTATAGGAAGTACTCCTATCAATAATTAACTCTCTTCTCAGAGGTATACTAGGTCCTAGATTCTATAGCTTGTATCACAGATAGTTTACTGTCAAGAGATAAATGTGTTTCTTCAACTTGCCTGAATAGGCCTATTTCAAAAAAAAGAGCTGATTTTCCCTTTGAAAAACCTAAGTCACAGGAAGTATTCCTTCAAAAACCAGCTCAATTCTCGCAGTGAAACAAGCTCCTAGATGCTGCAGTTTTGAACATAGATGGTTTTCTTTGGACAGATACATGTCTTTGTTCACCTCAGCTGAATAGACCTATTTGTTACAAAGAGAGCCTCTCTCCACCTTGAAAAACCTAAGTTGCCAAAGTGTTCATTTTCTATGTACTGAATACTCAGAGGGAAACAATGTGCTACATGTTGCAGCTTCTAGCATTGATGGTTTTCTGGAGATATAAATCTGTTTCTTCACATCAGCTGAATGGTCTTATTTGAAAAAAGGTAAACTTATCTCAACCTTGAAACATACGTTGCTGGAAAGTAGGACGTTCAGGAACATACTCCACTGTCACAGGGAAATGATGTGCTAGAAGCTCCTGCTTCTACTACAGATGATTTCCTTTCTAGAGATACATGTGTTTCTTCCAATTAGCTGAAAAGACCTAATTGAAAAAAGCGAGATTTCTCCACCTTCAAAATTCTCACTGGCAGAGAGTATTTCTTAGGAAAATTAACTACTCTCCATCAGAGAAACAACAGCAAGATACTGAAGCTTGTCACACAGACAGTTTTCTTTTCTTTGGAGAGATTTCTTTGCTCTTTCAACTCAGGTTCGTAGGCCTAGTTGGAACACAGAAAGCCAATCTCCACATTGAAAAACCTACGTTCCCATATGTATTCCTTTGAAAAACGAAATCCATTTTCATCAGAAAACAATGTACGAGATGCTGAGCTTCTACAATACATGGTTCTCTTGGAGAGATAAATGTGTTGCTTCAACTCAGCTGAATTTGCCTCTTTGGAACAATGTGATGTCATGTGAACCTTGGAAAACGTCCGTCGCGGGAAGTAGTCCTTGCAAAACCGTACTCAATTTTCTCAGGAGACAATGGGCTAGATGCTCCTATTTCTGAAACAGACGGTTTTCTTTCAAGTTATGCATGTGTTTCTTTAAATTAGCTGGCTAGGCCTATTTTGAACAAAGAGATTTTATCTCCATATTGAGAAACTGAAGTTGCTCTAGGTATTTCATTGACAAACTACACTCAATCTGACAAGGAAACAATGTGTTAGATATTCCTTCTGGTAACATAGATGGTTTTCTTCGGAGAGAAACACGTGTTTGTTCAAATCAGCTGAAAAGGCCTCCATGATACAAAGGGAGCCTATCTCCATCCTGAAAAACCTAAGTTGCAAGAAGTATTCCTTTTAAATCTACTGACTACTCACATGGAAACAATATGCTAGATGCTGCAGCTTGTAGTTAGACGGTTTTCTTTGGAGAGACACATGTGTTTCTTCACCTCAGATGAATTGACCTGTTTGGAACCAAGAGAGTCTACCTCCACCTTGAAAATCCTAAGTTGCAGGAAGTATTTCTTTGAAAAAACTGGCAAAAGTCTCCCAGGGTGACAATGTTCTTATTCTCCAGGGTCAAACAGAGATGGTTTTCTTTCAGGAGATACATGTGTTCCTTTAAGTCATATAGAAAGGCCTATTTTGTAACAAAGAGCCCATATCCACATTGAATGACCTATGTTGCAGGAGGAATTCCTTTCCAAATCTATCTCGGTTCTCACAGGGAAGCAATGTGCTAGATGTTGCTGCTTGTAACATATAATGTTTCTTGGGAGAGATCCCTTTGTCTTCAACTCAGCTGAACAGGCCAACGTAGAAAAAAGGGAGCCTATCTCCACCGTGAGAAACCATGCTGCAGGAAGTATTCCAATCAAAAACAAACTTATTTCACGGGGAAACAATGTGCTACCATTCCTGCTTCCAACAGAGATGGTGTTCTTTCGAGAGGTATGTGTGTTTCTTGAAATCTGCGGAATAGGCCTATTGGAAACAAAGTGAGCCTATGTCTACATTGAAAGACCTAAACTGCCTGAAGTACTCCTTTCAAATAGTAACTCAGCTCTCTCACAGAATCAATGTGCTACATGCTGCAGCGTCTAATCTAGATGGTTTCCTTTTAGAGATACATGTGTTTCTTCAATTCACCTGATTGTGTGTATTGGGAACAAAGTGAGCCAACCCACCCTTGGAAAACGTAAGTTGCAGGAAGTCTTTCTTTGACAAACTTACTAAATTCTCACAGGGAAACAATGCCCGAATATTCCTGCTTCCAACAGAGATGGCTTTCTTTGGAGAGATATATGTGTTTCTTCAAATGTGCTGAATAGGCCTACTTGGAACAAAGTGTGCCTATCTCTACATTGAAAATCCTCAGTTGCCCGAAGTACTCCTTTCAAGTACTAACTCAGATCTCACAGAGAAACCATGTGCTACATGCTGCAGCTTCTAATCCCGATGGTTTCCTTTTAGAAATACATGTGTTTCTTCAATTCACATGAAGGTGTGTATTGGGAACAAAGTGAGTCAACCCAACCTTGGAAAACGTAAATTGCAGGAAGTATTCCCTTGCAAAACCTATTCAATTCGAAGTTGGAAACAATATGGGGGATGCTCCTTCTTCCACAGAGATGTTTTCTTTGAGAGACACACGTGTTTCTTCAAGTTAGCTGGACAGGCCTATTTGCTTACTGACTGTAACATATAAGATTTCTTTGGAGAGATACATGTGTTTCTTCAATGCAGCTGAAAAATGCCAATGTGGAAATAAGGGAGCCTCTCTCCACCATGAAGCACCCTGTTGCAGGAAGTATTCCATTTACAAACAAACACAATCTCCCAGGGAGACAATGTGCTATTACTCATGCTTCCAGCAGAGATGGTTTTTTTGGAGAAATATATGTGTTTCTTCAAATCTGCTGAACAGGCCTATTAGGAACAAAGAGAGCCTATGTCTACATTGAAAAAGCTAAATTGCCTGAAGTACTCCTTTCAAATATTAACTCAGCTGTCTCAGGGAAACAATGAGCTGCACGGTACAGCTTCTAACATAGATGGTTTCCTTTTAGAGGTACGTGTGTTTCTTCAACTCACCTGCCTGTGTCTATCTGGAAAAAAGTGAGCCTATCCCAACCTTGAAAACCCTAAGCTGTAGGAAGTATTCCTATGCAAAGCCTTCTCAATTCTTACTGGGATACAATGTGGTGGATTCTCCTGCTTCTCACACAGATGTTTTCTGTCAAAAGACACATGTGTTTGTTCAAATTAGCCGGGGAGGCCTATTTGGAACAAACAACCCTTTGTTCCCCTTGCAAATTCTGAATGGTGGGAAGAAATTCTTTTAAAATACTCATTTTTAACAGGGAAGCAATGTGCTAGATGTTGAAGATTGTAACATAGATAGTTTTCTTTGCAGAGACACTGATGTTTTTACAACTTAGCTCACAGGCCTACGTGGAAGATAGAGAGCCTATCTCCCTTTGAAAAACGTAAGTTGCCCAAAGTATTCCTTTTAAAATGAAACTCAATTCTCTGAGGGAAAGAATGTGCTATATGCTCCTGATTCTGACTCAAGTGGTTTCTTTTGAGATACATGAGTTCCTTTAACTCTGCTGAAAGGGCCTATTTGGAACAAACAGCCTATCTCCACCTTGAATTTCAAAGATGCAGGAAGTACTGCTTTCAAAAACTTACTGGTTTTTACACGGGTAAACAATGAAGTACATGGCGAAGTTTGTAATCTAGTTGGTTTTCGTTTAGTGCTCCATGTGTTTCTTGAACTCATCTGAATAGGCCCATTTGGAACAAAGAGAGCCTACGTTCACTTTGAAAAATGTAATTTATAGGAAGTACTCCTATCAATAATTAACTCTCTTCTCAGAGGTATACTAGGTCCTAGATTCTATAGCTTGTATCACAGATAGTTTACTGTCAAGAGATAAATGTGTTTCTTCAACTTGCCTGAATAGGCCTATTTCAAAAAAAAGAGCTGATTTTCCCTTTGAAAAACCTAAGTCACAGGAAGTATTCCTTCAAAAACCAGCTCAATTCTCGCAGTGAAACAAGCTCCTAGATGCTGCAGTTTTGAACATAGATGGTTTTCTTTGGACAGATACATGTCTTTGTTCACCTCAGCTGAATAGACCTATTTGTTACAAAGAGAGCCTCTCTCCACCTTGAAAAACCTAAGTTGCCAAAGTGTTCATTTTCTATGTACTGAATACTCAGAGGGAAACAATGTGCTACATGTTGCAGCTTCTAGCATTGATGGTTTTCTGGAGATATAAATCTGTTTCTTCACATCAGCTGAATGGTCTTATTTGAAAAAAGGTAAACTTATCTCAACCTTGAAACATACGTTGCTGGAAAGTAGGACGTTCAGGAACATACTCCACTGTCACAGGGAAATAATGTGCTAGAAGCTCCTGCTTCTACTACAGATGATTTCCTTTCTAGAGATACATGTGTTTCTTCCAATTAGCTGAAAAGACCTAATTGAAAAAAGCGAGATTTCTCCACCTTCAAAATTCTCACTGGCAGAGAGTATTTCTTAGGAAAATTAACTACTCTCCATCAGAGAAACAACAGCAAGATACTGAAGCTTGTCACACAGACAGTTTTCTTTTCTTTGGAGAGATTTCTTTGCTCTTTCAACTCAGGTTCGTAGGCCTAGTTGGAACACAGAAAGCCAATCTCCACATTGAAAAACCTACGTTCCCATATGTATTCCTTTGAAAAACGAAATCCATTTTCATCAGAAAACAATGTACAAGATGCTGAGCTTCTACAATACATGGTTCTCTTGGAGAGATAAATGTGTTGCTTCAACTCAGCTGAATTTGCCTCTTTGGAACAATGTGATGTCATGTGAACCTTGGAAAACGTCCGTCGCGGGAAGTAGTCCTTGCAAAACCGTACTCAATTTTCTCAGGAGACAATGGGCTAGATGCTCCTATTTCTGAAACAGACGGTTTTCTTTCAAGTTATGCATGTGTTTCTTTAAATTAGCTGGCTAGGCCTATTTTGAACAAAGAGATCTTATCTCCATATTGAGAAACTGAAGTTGCTCTAGGTATTTCATTGACAAACTACACTCAATCTGACAAGGAAACAATGTGTTAGATATTCCTTCTGGTAACATAGATGGTTTTCTTCGGAGAGAAACACGTGTTTGTTCAAATCAGCTGAAAAGGCCTCCATGATACAAAGGGAGCCTATCTCCATCCTGAAAAACCTAAGTTGCAAGAAGTATTCCTTTTAAATCTACTGACTACTCACATGGAAACAATATGCTAGATGCTGCAGCTTGTAGTTAGACGGTTTTCTTTGGAGAGACACATGTGTTTCTTCACCTCAGCTGAATTGACCTGTTTTGAACCAAGAGAGTCTACCTCCACCTTGAAAATCCTAACTTGCAGGAAGTATTTCTTTGAAAAAACTGGCAAAAGTCTCCCAGGGTGACAATGTTCTTATTCTCCAGGGTCAAACAGAGATGGTTTTCTTTCAGGAGATACATGTGTTCCTTTAAGTCATATAGAAAGGCCTATTTTGTAACAAAGAGCCCATATCCACATTGAATGACCTATGTTGCAGGAGGAATTCCTTTCCAAATCTATCTCGGTTCTCACAGGGAAGCAATGTGCTAGATGTTGCTGCTTGTAACATATAATGTTTCTTGGGAGAGATCCCTTTGTCTTCAACTCAGCTGAACAGGCCAACGTAGAAAAAAGGGAGCCTATCTCCACCGTGAGAAACCATGCTGCAGGAAGTATTCCAATCAAAAACAAACTTATCTCACGGGGAAACAATGTGCTACCATTCCTGCTTCCAACAGAGATGGTGTTCTTTCGAGAGGTATGTGTGTTTCTTGAAATCTGCGGAATAGGCCTATTGGAAACAAAGTGAGCCTATGTCTACATTGAAAGACCTAAACTGCCTGAAGTACTCCTTTCAAATAGTAACTCAGCTCTCTCACAGAATCAATGTGCTACATGCTGCAGCGTCTAATCTAGATGGTTTCCTTTTAGAGATACATGTGTTTCTTCAATTCACCTGATTGTGTGTATTGGGAACAAAGTGAGCCAACCCACCCTTGGAAAACGTAAGTTGCAGGAAGTCTTTCTTTGACAAACTTACTAAATTCTCACAGGGAAACAATGCCCGAATATTCCTGCTTCCAACAGAGATGGCTTTCTTTGGAGAGATATATGTGTTTCTTCAAATGTGCTGAATAGGCCTACTTGGAACAAAGTGTGCCTATCTCTACATTGAAAATCCTCAGTTGCCCGAAGTACTCCTTTCAAGTACTAACTCAGATCTCACAGAGAAACCATGTGCTACATGCTGCAGCTTCTAATCCCGATGGTTTCCTTTTAGAAATACATGTGTTTCTTCAATTCACATGAAGGTGTGTATTGGGAACAAAGTGAGTCAACCCAACCTTGGAAAACGTAAATTGCAGGAAGTATTCCCTTGCAAAACCTATTCAATTCGAAGTTGGAAACAATATGGGGGATGCTCCTTCTTCCACAGAGATGTTTTCTTTGAGAGACACACGTGTTTCTTCAAGTTAGCTGGACAGGCCTATTTGCTTACTGACTGTAACATATAAGATTTCTTTGGAGAGATACATGTGTTTCTTCAATGCAGCTGAAAAATGCCAATGTGGAAATAAGGGAGCCTCTCTCCACCATGAAGCACCCTGTTGCAGGAAGTATTCCATTTACAAACAAACACAATCTCCCAGGGAGACAATGTGCTATTACTCATGCTTCCAGCAGAGATGGTTTTTTTGGAGAAATATATGTGTTTCTTCAAATCTGCTGAACAGGCCTATTAGGAACAAAGAGAGCCTATGTCTACATTGAAAAAGCTAAATTGCCTGAAGTACTCCTTTCAAATATTAACTCAGCTGTCTCAGGGAAACAATGAGCTGCACGGTACAGCTTCTAACATAGATGGTTTCCTTTTAGAGGTACGTGTGTTTCTTCAACTCACCTGCCTGTGTCTATCTGGAAAAAAGGGAGCCTATCCCAACCTTGAAAACCCTAAGCTGTAGGAAGTATTCCTATGCAAAGCCTTCTCAATTCTTACTGGGATACAATGTGGTGGATTCTCCTGCTTCTCACACAGATGTTTTCTGTCAAAAGACACATGTGTTTGTTCAAATTAGCCGGGGAGGCCTATTTGGAACAAACAACCCTTTGTTCCCCTTGCAAATTCTGAATGGTGGGAAGAAATTCTTTTAAAATACTCATTTTTAACAGGGAAGCAATGTGCTAGATGTTGAAGATTGTAACATAGATAGTTTTCTTTGCAGAGACACTGATGTTTTTACAACTTAGCTCACAGGCCTACGTGGAAGATAGAGAGCCTATCTCCCTTTGAAAAACGTAAGTTGCCCAAAGTATTCCTTTTAAAATGAAACTCAATTCTCTGAGGGAAAGAATGTGCTATATGCTCCTGATTCTGACTCAAGTGGTTTCTTTTGAGATACATGAGTTCCTTTAACTCTGCTGAAAGGGCCTATTTGGAACAAACAGCCTATCTCCACCTTGAATTTCAAAGATGCAGGAAGTACTGCTTTCAAAAACTTACTGGTTTTTACACGGGTAAACAATGAAGTACATGGCGAAGTTTGTAATCTAGTTGGTTTTCGTTTAGTGCTCCATGTGTTTCTTGAACTCATCTGAATAGGCCCATTTGGAACAAAGAGAGCCTACGTTCACTTTGAAAAATGTAATTTATAGGAAGTACTCCTATCAATAATTAACTCTCTTCTCAGAGGTATACTAGGTCCTAGATTCTATAGCTTGTATCACAGATAGTTTACTGTCAAGAGATAAATGTGTTTCTTCAACTTGCCTGAATAGGCCTATTTCAAAAAAAAGAGCTGATTTTCCCTTTGAAAAACCTAAGTCACAGGAAGTATTCCTTCAAAAACCAGCTCAATTCTCGCAGTGAAACAAGCTCCTAGATGCTGCAGTTTTGAACATAGATGGTTTTCTTTGGACAGATACATGTCTTTGTTCACCTCAGCTGAATAGACCTATTTGTTACAAAGAGAGCCTCTCTCCACCTTGAAAAACCTAAGTTGCCAAAGTGTTCATTTTCTATGTACTGAATACTCAGAGGGAAACAATGTGCTACATGTTGCAGCTTCTAGCATTGATGGTTTTCTGGAGATATAAATCTGTTTCTTCACATCAGCTGAATGGTCTTATTTGAAAAAAGGTAAACTTATCTCAACCTTGAAACATACGTTGCTGGAAAGTAGGACGTTCAGGAACATACTCCACTGTCACAGGGAAATGATGTGCTAGAAGCTCCTGCTTCTACTACAGATGATTTCCTTTCTAGAGATACATGTGTTTCTTCCAATTAGCTGAAAAGACCTAATTGAAAAAAGCGAGATTTCTCCACCTTCAAAATTCTCACTGGCAGAGAGTATTTCTTAGGAAAATTAACTACTCTCCATCAGAGAAACAACAGCAAGATACTGAAGCTTGTCACACAGACAGTTTTCTTTTCTTTGGAGAGATTTCTTTGCTCTTTCAACTCAGGTTCGTAGGCCTAGTTGGAACACAGAAAGCCAATCTCCACATTGAAAAACCTACGTTCCCATATGTATTCCTTTGAAAAACGAAATCCATTTTCATCAGAAAACAATGTACAAGATGCTGAGCTTCTACAATACATGGTTCTCTTGGAGAGATAAATGTGTTGCTTCAACTCAGCTGAATTTGCCTCTTTGGAACAATGTGATCTCATGTGAACCTTGGAAAATGTCCGTCGCGGGAAGTAGTCCTTGCAAAACCGTACTCAATTTTCTCAGGAGACAATGGGCTAGATGCTCCTATTTCTGAAACAGACGGTTTTCTTTCAAGTTATGCATGTGTTTCTTTAAATTAGCTGGCTAGGCCTATTTTGAACAAAGAGATTTTATCTCCATATTGAGAAACTGAAGTTGCTCTAGGTATTTCATTGACAAACTACACTCAATCTGACAAGGAAACAATGTGTTAGATATTCCTTCTGGTAACATAGATGGTTTTCTTCGGAGAGAAACACGTGTTTGTTCAAATCAGCTGAAAAGGCCTCCATGATACAAAGGGAGCCTATCTCCATCCTGAAAAACCTAAGTTGCAAGAAGTATTCCTTTTAAATCTACTGACTACTCACATGGAAACAATATGCTAGATGCTGCAGCTTGTAGTTAGACGGTTTTCTTTGGAGAGACACATGTGTTTCTTCACCTCAGATGAATTGACCTGTTTGGAACCAAGAGAGTCTACCTCCACCTTGAAAATCCTAACTTGCAGGAAGTATTTCTTTGAAAAAACTGGCAAAAGTCTCCCAGGGTGACAATGTTCTTATTCTCCAGGGTCAAACAGAGATGGTTTTCTTTCAGGAGATACATGTGTTCCTTTAAGTCATATAGAAAGGCCTATTTTGTAACAAAGAGCCCATATCCACATTGAATGACCTATGTTGCAGGAGGAATTCCTTTCCAAATCTATCTCGGTTCTCACAGGGAAGCAATGTGCTAGATGTTGCTGCTTGTAACATATAATGTTTCTTGGGAGAGATCCCTGTGTCTTCAACTCAGCTGAACAGGCCAACGTAGAAAAAAGGGAGCCTATCTCCACCGTGAGAAACCATGCTGCAGGAAGTATTCCAATCAAAAACAAACTTATCTCACAGGGAAACAATGTGCTACCATTCCTGCTTCCAACAGAGATGGTGTTCTTTCGAGAGGTATGTGTGTTTCTTGAAATCTGCGGAATAGGCCTATTGGAAACAAAGTGAGCCTATGTCTACATTGAAAGACCTAAAGTGCCTGAAGTACTCCTTTCAAATAGTAACTCAGCTCTCTCACAGAATCAATGTGCTACATGCTGCAGCGTCTAATCTAGATGGTTTCCTTTTAGAGATACATGTGTTTCTTCAATTCACCTGATTGTGTGTATTGGGAACAAAGTGAGCCAACCCACCCTTGGAAAACGTAAGTTGCAGGAAGTCTTTCTTTGACAAACTTACTAAATTCTCACAGGGAAACAATGCCCGAATATTCCTGCTTCCAACAGAGATGGCTTTCTTTGGAGAGATATATGTGTTTCTTCAAATGTGCTGAATAGGCCTACTTGGAACAAAGTGTGCCTATCTCTACATTGAAAATCCTCAGTTGCCCGAAGTACTCCTTTCAAGTACTAACTCAGATCTCACAGAGAAACCATGTGCTACATGCTGCAGCTTCTAATCCCGATGGTTTCCTTTTAGAAATACATGTGTTTCTTCAATTCACATGAAGGTGTGTATTGGGAACAAAGTGAGTCAACCCAACCTTGGAAAACGTAAATTGCAGGAAGTATTCCCTTGCAAAACCTATTCAATTCGAAGTTGGAAACAATATGGGGGATGCTCCTTCTTCCACAGAGATGTTTTCTTTGAGAGACACACGTGTTTCTTCAAGTTAGCTGGACAGGCCTATTTGCTTACTGACTGTAACATATAAGATTTCTTTGGAGAGATACATGTGTTTCTTCAATGCAGCTGAAAAATGCCAATGTGGAAATAAGGGAGCCTCTCTCCACCATGAAGCACCCTGTTGCAGGAAGTATTCCATTTACAAACAAACACAATCTCCCAGGGAGACAATGTGCTATTACTCATGCTTCCAGCAGAGATGGTTTTTTTGGAGAAATATATGTGTTTCTTCAAATCTGCTGAACAGGCCTATTAGGAACAAAGAGAGCCTATGTCTACATTGAAAAAGCTAAATTGCCTGAAGTACTCCTTTCAAATATTAACTCAGCTGTCACAGGGAAACAATGAGCTGCACGGTACAGCTTCTAACATAGATGGTTTCCTTTTAGAGGTACGTGTGTTTCTTCAACTCACCTGCCTGTGTCTATCTGGAAAAAAGGGAGCCTATCCCAACCTTGAAAACCCTAAGCTGTAGGAAGTATTCCTATGCAAAGCCTTCTCAATTCTTACTGGGATACAATGTGGTGGATTCTCCTGCTTCTCACACAGATGTTTTCTGTCAAAAGACACATGTGTTTGTTCAAATTAGCCGGGGAGGCCTATTTGGAACAAACAACCCTTTGTTCCCCTTGCAAATTCTGAATGGTGGGAAGAAATTCTTTTAAAATACTCATTTTTAACAGGGAAGCAATGTGCTAGATGTTGAAGATTGTAACATAGATAGTTTTCTTTGCAGAGACACTGATGTTTTTACAACTTAGCTCACAGGCCTACATGGAAGATAGAGAGCCTATCTCCCTTTGAAAAACGTAAGTTGCCCAAAGTATTCCTTTTAAAATGAAACTCAATTCTCTGAGGGAAAGAATGTGCTATATGCTCCTGATTCTGACTCAAGTGGTTTCTTTTGAGATACATGAGTTCCTTTAACTCTGCTGAAAGGGCCTATTTGGAACAAACAGCCTATCTCCACCTTGAATTTCAAAGATGCAGGAAGTACTGCTTTCAAAAACTTACTGGTTTTTACACGGGTAAACAATGAAGTACATGGCGAAGTTTGTAATCTAGTTGGTTTTCGTTTAGTGCTCCATGTGTTTCTTGAACTCATCTGAATAGGCCCATTTGGAACAAAGAGAGCCTACGTTCACTTTGAAAAATGTAATTTATAGGAAGTACTCCTATCAATAATTAACTCTCTTCTCAGAGGTATACTAGGTCCTAGATTCTATAGCTTGTATCACAGATAGTTTACAGTCAAGAGATAAATGTGTTTCTTCAACTTGCCTGAATAGGCCTATTTCAAAAAAAAGAGCTGATTTTCCCTTTGAAAAACCTAAGTCACAGGAAGTATTCCTTCAAAAACCAGCTCAATTCTCGCAGTGAAACAAGCTCCTAGATGCTGCAGTTTTGAACATAGATGGTTTTCTTTGGACAGATACATGTCTTTGTTCACCTCAGCTGAATAGACCTATTTGTTACAAAGAGAGCCTCTCTCCACCTTGAAAAACCTAAGTTGCCAAAGTGTTCATTTTCTATGTACTGAATACTCAGAGGGAAACAATGTGCTACATGTTGCAGCTTCTAGCATTGATGGTTTTCTGGAGATATAAATCTGTTTCTTCACATCAGCTGAATGGTCTTATTTGAAAAAAGGTAAACTTATCTCAACCTTGAAACATACGTTGCTGGAAAGCAGGACGTTCAGGAACATACTCCACTGTCACAGGGAAATGATGTGCTAGAAGCTCCTGCTTCTACTACAGATGATTTCCTTTCTAGAGATACATGTGTTTCTTCCAATTAGCTGAAAAGACCTAATTGAAAAAAGCGAGATTTCTCCACCTTCAAAATTCTCACTGGCAGAGAGTATTTCTTAGGAAAATTAACTACTCTCCATCAGAGAAACAACAGCAAGATACTGAAGCTTGTCACACAGACAGTTTTCTTTTCTTTGGAGAGATTTCTTTGCTCTTTCAACTCAGGTTCGTAGGCCTAGTTGGAACACAGAAAGCCAATCTCCACATTGAAAAACCTACGTTCCCATATGTATTCCTTTGAAAAACGAAATCCATTTTCATCAGAAAACAATGTACGAGATGCTGAGCTTCCACAATACATGGTTCTCTTGGAGAGATAAATGTGTTGCTTCAACTCAGCTGAATTTGCCTCTTTGGAACAATGTGATCTCATGTGAACCTTGGAAAACGTCCGTCGCGGGAAGTAGTCCTTGCAAAACCGTACTCAATTTTCTCAGGATACAATGGGCTAGATGCTCCTATTTCTGAAACAGACGGTTTTCTTTCAAGTTATGCATGTGTTTCTTTAAATTAGCTGGCTAGGCCTATTTTGAACAAAGAGATTTTATCTCCATATTGAGAAACTGAAGTTGCTCTAGGTATTTCATTGACAAACTACACTCAATCTGACAAGGAAACAATGTGTTAGATATTCCTTCTGGTAACATAGATGGTTTTCTTCGGAGAGAAACACGTGTTTGTTCAAATCAGCTGAAAAGGCCTCCATGATACAAAGGGAGCCTATCTCCATCCTGAAAAACCTAAGTTGCAAGAAGTATTCCTTTTAAATCTACTGACTACTCACATGGAAACAATATGCTAGATGCTGCAGCTTGTAGTTAGACGGTTTTCTTTGGAGAGACACATGTGTTTCTTCACCTCAGATGAATTGACCTGTTTGGAACCAAGAGAGTCTACCTCCACCTTGAAAATCCTAACTTGCAGGAAGTATTTCTTTGAAAAAACTGGCAAAAGTCTCCCAGGGTGACAATGTTCTTATTCTCCAGGGTCAAACAGAGATGGTTTTCTTTCAGGAGATACATGTGTTCCTTTAAGTCATATAGAAAGGCCTATTTTGTAACAAAGAGCCCATATCCACATTGAATGACCTATGTTGCAGGAGGAATTCCTTTCCAAATCTATCTCGGTTCTCACAGGGAAGCAATGTGCTAGATGTTGCTGCTTGTAACATATAATGTTTCTTGGGAGAGATCCCTGTGTCTTCAACTCAGCTGAACAGGCCAACGTAGAAAAAAGGGAGCCTATCTCCACCGTGAGAAACCATGCTGCAGGAAGTATTCCAATCAAAAACAAACTTATCTCACAGGGAAACAATGTGCTACCATTCCTGCTTCCAACAGAGATGGTGTTCTTTCGAGAGGTATGTGTGTTTCTTGAAATCTGCGGAATAGGCCTATTGGAAACAAAGTGAGCCTATGTCTACATTGAAAGACCTAAAGTGCCTGAAGTACTCCTTTCAAATAGTAACTCAGCTCTCTCACAGAATCAATGTGCTACATGCTGCAGCGTCTAATCTAGATGGTTTCCTTTTAGAGATACATGTGTTTCTTCAATTCACCTGATTGTGTGTATTGGGAACAAAGTGAGCCAACCCACCCTTGGAAAACGTAAGTTGCAGGAAGTCTTTCTTTGACAAACTTACTAAATTCTCACAGGGAAACAATGCCCGAATATTCCTGCTTCCAACAGAGATGGCTTTCTTTGGAGAGATATATGTGTTTCTTCAAATGTGCTGAATAGGCCTACTTGGAACAAAGTGTGCCTATCTCTACATTGAAAATCCTCAGTTGCCCGAAGTACTCCTTTCAAGTACTAACTCAGATCTCACAGAGAAACCATGTGCTACATGCTGCAGCTTCTAATCCCGATGGTTTCCTTTTAGAAATACATGTGTTTCTTCAATTCACATGAAGGTGTGTATTGGGAACAAAGTGAGTCAACCCAACCTTGGAAAACGTAAATTGCAGGAAGTATTCCCTTGCAAAACCTATTCAATTCGAAGTTGGAAACAATATGGGGGATGCTCCTTCTTCCACAGAGATGTTTTCTTTGAGAGACACACGTGTTTCTTCAAGTTAGCTGGACAGGCCTATTTGCTTACTGACTGTAACATATAAGATTTCTTTGGAGAGATACATGTGTTTCTTCAATGCAGCTGAAAAATGCCAATGTGGAAATAAGGGAGCCTCTCTCCACCATGAAGCACCCTGTTGCAGGAAGTATTCCATTTACAAACAAACACAATCTCCCAGGGAGACAATGTGCTATTACTCATGCTTCCAGCAGAGATGGTTTTTTTGGAGAAATATATGTGTTTCTTCAAATCTGCTGAACAGGCCTATTAGGAACAAAGAGAGCCTATGTCTACATTGAAAAAGCTAAATTGCCTGAAGTACTCCTTTCAAATATTAACTCAGCTGTCTCAGGGAAACAATGAGCTGCACGGTACAGCTTCTAACATAGATGGTTTCCTTTTAGAGGTACGTGTGTTTCTTCAACTCACCTGCCTGTGTCTATCTGGAAAAAAGGGAGCCTATCCCAACCTTGAAAACCCTAAGCTGTAGGAAGTATTCCTATGCAAAGCCTTCTCAATTCTTACTGGGATACAATGTGGTGGATTCTCCTGCTTCTCACACAGATGTTTTCTGTCAAAAGACACATGTGTTTGTTCAAATTAGCCGGGGAGGCCTATTTGGAACAAACAACCCTTTGTTCCCCTTGCAAATTCTGAATGGTGGGAAGAAATTCTTTTAAAATACTCATTTTTAACAGGGAAGCAATGTGCTAGATGTTGAAGATTGTAACATAGATAGTTTTCTTTGCAGAGACACTGATGTTTTTACAACTTAGCTCACAGGCCTACGTGGAAGATAGAGAGCCTATCTCCCTTTGAAAAACGTAAGTTGCCCAAAGTATTCCTTTTAAAATGAAACTCAATTCTCTGAGGGAAAGAATGTGCTATATGCTCCTGATTCTGACTCAAGTGGTTTCTTTTGAGATACATGAGTTCCTTTAACTCTGCTGAAAGGGCCTATTTGGAACAAACAGCCTATCTCCACCTTGAATTTCAAAGATGCAGGAAGTACTGCTTTCAAAAACTTACTGGTTTTTACACGGGTAAACAATGAAGTACATGGCGAAGTTTGTAATCTAGTTGGTTTTCGTTTAGTGCTCCATGTGTTTCTTGAACTCATCTGAATAGGCCCATTTGGAACAAAGAGAGCCTACGTTCACTTTGAAAAATGTAATTTATAGGAAGTACTCCTATCAATAATTAACTCTCTTCTCAGAGGTATACTAGGTCCTAGATTCTATAGCTTGTATCACAGATAGTTTACTGTCAAGAGATAAATGTGTTTCTTCAACTTGCCTGAATAGGCCTATTTCAAAAAAAAGAGCTGATTTTCCCTTTGAAAAACCTAAGTCACAGGAAGTATTCCTTCAAAAATCAGCTCAATTCTCGCAGTGAAACAAGCTCCTAGATGCTGCAGTTTTGAACATAGATGGTTTTCTTTGGACAGATACATGTCTTTGTTCACCTCAGCTGAATAGACCTATTTGTTACAAAGAGAGCCTCTCTCCACCTTGAAAAACCTAAGTTGCCAAAGTGTTCATTTTCTATGTACTGAATACTCAGAGGGAAACAATGTGCTACATGTTGCAGCTTCTAGCATTGATGGTTTTCTGGAGATATAAATCTGTTTCTTCACATCAGCTGAATGGTCTTATTTGAAAAAAGGCAAACTTATCTCAACCTTGAAACATACGTTGCTGGAAAGTAGGACGTTCAGGAACATACTCCACTGTCACAGGGAAATAATGTGCTAGAAGCTCCTGCTTCTACTACAGATGATTTCCTTTCTAGAGATACATGTGTTTCTTCCAATTAGCTGAAAAGACCTAATTGAAAAAAGCGAGATTTCTCCACCTTCAAAATTCTCACTGGCAGAGAGTATTTCTTAGGAAAATTAACTACTCTCCATCAGAGAAACAACAGCAAGATACTGAAGCTTGTCACACAGACAGTTTTCTTTTCTTTGGAGAGATTTCTTTGCTCTTTCAACTCAGGTTCGTAGGCCTAGTTGGAACACAGAAAGCCAATCTCCACATTGAAAAACCTACGTTCCCATATGTATTCCTTTGAAAAACGAAATCCATTTTCATCAGAAAACAATGTACAAGATGCTGAGCTTCTACAATACATGGTTCTCTTGGAGAGATAAATGTGTTGCTTCAACTCAGCTGAATTTGCCTCTTTGGAACAATGTGATCTCATGTGAACCTTGGAAAATGTCCGTCGCGGGAAGTAGTCCTTGCAAAACCGTACTCAATTTTCTCAGGAGACAATGGGCTAGATGCTCCTATTTCTGAAACAGACGGTTTTCTTTCAAGTTATGCATGTGTTTCTTTAAATTAGCTGGCTAGGCCTATTTTGAACAAAGAGATTTTATCTCCATATTGAGAAACTGAAGTTGCTCTAGGTATTTCATTGACAAACTACACTCAATCTGACAAGGAAACAATGTGTTAGATATTCCTTCTGGTAACATAGATGGTTTTCTTCGGAGAGAAACACGTGTTTGTTCAAATCAGCTGAAAAGGCCTCCATGATACAAAGGGAGCCTATCTCCATCCTGAAAAACCTAAGTTGCAAGAAGTATTCCTTTTAAATCTACTGACTACTCACATGGAAACAATATGCTAGATGCTGCAGCTTGTAGTTAGACGGTTTTCTTTGGAGAGACACATGTGTTTCTTCACCTCAGATGAATTGACCTGTTTGGAACCAAGAGAGTCTACCTCCACCTTGAAAATCCTAACTTGCAGGAAGTATTTCTTTGAAAAAACTGGCAAAAGTCTCCCAGGGTGACAATGTTCTTATTCTCCAGGGTCAAACAGAGATGGTTTTCTTTCAGGAGATACATGTGTTCCTTTAAGTCATATAGAAAGGCCTATTTTGTAACAAAGAGCCCATATCCACATTGAATGACCTATGTTGCAGGAGGAATTCCTTTCCAAATCTATCTCGGTTCTCACAGGGAAGCAATGTGCTAGATGTTGCTGCTTGTAACATATAATGTTTCTTGGGAGAGATCCCTGTGTCTTCAACTCAGCTGAACAGGCCAACGTAGAAAAAAGGGAGCCTATCTCCACCGTGAGAAACCATGCTGCAGGAAGTATTCCAATCAAAAACAAACTTATCTCACAGGGAAACAATGTGCTACCATTCCTGCTTCCAACAGAGATGGTGTTCTTTCGAGAGGTATGTGTGTTTCTTGAAATCTGCGGAATAGGCCTATTGGAAACAAAGTGAGCCTATGTCTACATTGAAAGACCTAAAGTGCCTGAAGTACTCCTTTCAAATAGTAACTCAGCTCTCTCACAGAATCAATGTGCTACATGCTGCAGCGTCTAATCTAGATGGTTTCCTTTTAGAGATACATGTGTTTCTTCAATTCACCTGATTGTGTGTATTGGGAACAAAGTGAGCCAACCCACCCTTGGAAAACGTAAGTTGCAGGAAGTCTTTCTTTGACAAACTTACTAAATTCTCACAGGGAAACAATGCCCGAATATTCCTGCTTCCAACAGAGATGGCTTTCTTTGGAGAGATATATGTGTTTCTTCAAATGTGCTGAATAGGCCTACTTGGAACAAAGTGTGCCTATCTCTACATTGAAAATCCTCAGTTGCCCGAAGTACTCCTTTCAAGTACTAACTCAGATCTCACAGAGAAACCATGTGCTACATGCTGCAGCTTCTAATCCCGATGGTTTCCTTTTAGAAATACATGTGTTTCTTCAATTCACATGAAGGTGTGTATTGGGAACAAAGTGAGTCAACCCAACCTTGGAAAACGTAAATTGCAGGAAGTATTCCCTTGCAAAACCTATTCAATTCGAAGTTGGAAACAATATGGGGGATGCTCCTTCTTCCACAGAGATGTTTTCTTTGAGAGACACACGTGTTTCTTCAAGTTAGCTGGACAGGCCTATTTGCTTACTGACTGTAACATATAAGATTTCTTTGGAGAGATACATGTGTTTCTTCAATGCAGCTGAAAAATGCCAATGTGGAAATAAGGGAGCCTCTCTCCACCATGAAGCACCCTGTTGCAGGAAGTATTCCATTTACAAACAAACACAATCTCCCAGGGAGACAATGTGCTATTACTCATGCTTCCAGCAGAGATGGTTTTTTTGGAGAAATATATGTGTTTCTTCAAATCTGCTGAACAGGCCTATTAGGAACAAAGAGAGCCTATGTCTACATTGAAAAAGCTAAATTGCCTGAAGTACTCCTTTCAAATATTAACTCAGCTGTCACAGGGAAACAATGAGCTGCACGGTACAGCTTCTAACATAGATGGTTTCCTTTTAGAGGTACGTGTGTTTCTTCAACTCACCTGCCTGTGTCTATCTGGAAAAAAGGGAGCCTATCCCAACCTTGAAAACCCTAAGCTGTAGGAAGTATTCCTATGCAAAGCCTTCTCAATTCTTACTGGGATACAATGTGGTGGATTCTCCTGCTTCTCACACAGATGTTTTCTGTCAAAAGACACATGTGTTTGTTCAAATTAGCCGGGGAGGCCTATTTGGAACAAACAACCCTTTGTTCCCCTTGCAAATTCTGAATGGTGGGAAGAAATTCTTTTAAAATACTCATTTTTAACAGGGAAGCAATGTGCTAGATGTTGAAGATTGTAACATAGATAGTTTTCTTTGCAGAGACACTGATGTTTTTACAACTTAGCTCACAGGCCTACGTGGAAGATAGAGAGCCTATCTCCCTTTGAAAAACGTAAGTTGCCCAAAGTATTCCTTTTAAAATGAAACTCAATTCTCTGAGGGAAAGAATGTGCTATATGCTCCTGATTCTGACTCAAGTGGTTTCTTTTGAGATACATGAGTTCCTTTAACTCTGCTGAAAGGGCCTATTTGGAACAAACAGCCTATCTCCACCTTGAATTTCAAAGATGCAGGAAGTACTGCTTTCAAAAACTTACTGGTTTTTACACGGGTAAACAATGAAGTACATGGCGAAGTTTGTAATCTAGTTGGTTTTCGTTTAGTGCTCCATGTGTTTCTTGAACTCATCTGAATAGGCCCATTTGGAACAAAGAGAGCCTACGTTCACTTTGAAAAATGTAATTTATAGGAAGTACTCCTATCAATAATTAACTCTCTTCTCAGAGGTATACTAGGTCCTAGATTCTATAGCTTGTATCACAGATAGTTTACAGTCAAGAGATAAATGTGTTTCTTCAACTTGCCTGAATAGGCCTATTTCAAAAAAAAGAGCTGATTTTCCCTTTGAAAAACCTAAGTCACAGGAAGTATTCCTTCAAAAACCAGCTCAATTCTCGCAGTGAAACAAGCTCCTAGATGCTGCAGTTTTGAACATAGATGGTTTTCTTTGGACAGATACATGTCTTTGTTCACCTCAGCTGAATAGACCTATTTGTTACAAAGAGAGCCTCTCTCCACCTTGAAAAACCTAAGTTGCCAAAGTGTTCATTTTCTATGTACTGAATACTCAGAGGGAAACAATGTGCTACATGTTGCAGCTTCTAGCATTGATGGTTTTCTGGAGATATAAATCTGTTTCTTCACATCAGCTGAATGGTCTTATTTGAAAAAAGGTAAACTTATCTCAACCTTGAAACATACGTTGCTGGAAAGCAGGACGTTCAGGAACATACTCCACTGTCACAGGGAAATGATGTGCTAGAAGCTCCTGCTTCTACTACAGATGATTTCCTTTCTAGAGATACATGTGTTTCTTCCAATTAGCTGAAAAGACCTAATTGAAAAAAGCGAGATTTCTCCACCTTCAAAATTCTCACTGGCAGAGAGTATTTCTTAGGAAAATTAACTACTCTCCATCAGAGAAACAACAGCAAGATACTGAAGCTTGTCACACAGACAGTTTTCTTTTCTTTGGAGAGATTTCTTTGCTCTTTCAACTCAGGTTCGTAGGCCTAGTTGGAACACAGAAAGCCAATCTCCACATTGAAAAACCTACGTTCCCATATGTATTCCTTTGAAAAACGAAATCCATTTTCATCAGAAAACAATGTACAAGATGCTGAGCTTCTACAATACATGGTTCTCTTGGAGAGATAAATGTGTTGCTTCAACTCAGCTGAATTTGCCTCTTTGGAACAATGTGATCTCATGTGAACCTTGGAAAATGTCCGTCGCGGGAAGTAGTCCTTGCAAAACCGTACTCAATTTTCTCAGGAGACAATGGGCTAGATGCTCCTATTTCTGAAACAGACGGTTTTCTTTCAAGTTATGCATGTGTTTCTTTAAATTAGCTGGCTAGGCCTATTTTGAACAAAGAGATTTTATCTCCATATTGAGAAACTGAAGTTGCTCTAGGTATTTCATTGACAAACTACACTCAATCTGACAAGGAAACAATGTGTTAGATATTCCTTCTGGTAACATAGATGGTTTTCTTCGGAGAGAAACACGTGTTTGTTCAAATCAGCTGAAAAGGCCTCCATGATACAAAGGGAGCCTATCTCCATCCTGAAAAACCTAAGTTGCAAGAAGTATTCCTTTTAAATCTACTGACTACTCACATGGAAACAATATGCTAGATGCTGCAGCTTGTAGTTAGACGGTTTTCTTTGGAGAGACACATGTGTTTCTTCACCTCAGATGAATTGACCTGTTTGGAACCAAGAGAGTCTACCTCCACCTTGAAAATCCTAACTTGCAGGAAGTATTTCTTTGAAAAAACTGGCAAAAGTCTCCCAGGGTGACAATGTTCTTATTCTCCAGGGTCAAACAGAGATGGTTTTCTTTCAGGAGATACATGTGTTCCTTTAAGTCATATAGAAAGGCCTATTTTGTAACAAAGAGCCCATATCCACATTGAATGACCTATGTTGCAGGAGGAATTCCTTTCCAAATCTATCTCGGTTCTCACAGGGAAGCAATGTGCTAGATGTTGCTGCTTGTAACATATAATGTTTCTTGGGAGAGATCCCTGTGTCTTCAACTCAGCTGAACAGGCCAACGTAGAAAAAAGGGAGCCTATCTCCACCGTGAGAAACCATGCTGCAGGAAGTATTCCAATCAAAAACAAACTTATCTCACAGGGAAACAATGTGCTACCATTCCTGCTTCCAACAGAGATGGTGTTCTTTCGAGAGGTATGTGTGTTTCTTGAAATCTGCGGAATAGGCCTATTGGAAACAAAGTGAGCCTATGTCTACATTGAAAGACCTAAAGTGCCTGAAGTACTCCTTTCAAATAGTAACTCAGCTCTCTCACAGAATCAATGTGCTACATGCTGCAGCGTCTAATCTAGATGGTTTCCTTTTAGAGATACATGTGTTTCTTCAATTCACCTGATTGTGTGTATTGGGAACAAAGTGAGCCAACCCACCCTTGGAAAACGTAAGTTGCAGGAAGTCTTTCTTTGACAAACTTACTAAATTCTCACAGGGAAACAATGCCCGAATATTCCTGCTTCCAACAGAGATGGCTTTCTTTGGAGAGATATATGTGTTTCTTCAAATGTGCTGAATAGGCCTACTTGGAACAAAGTGTGCCTATCTCTACATTGAAAATCCTCAGTTGCCCGAAGTACTCCTTTCAAGTACTAACTCAGATCTCACAGAGAAACCATGTGCTACATGCTGCAGCTTCTAATCCCGATGGTTTCCTTTTAGAAATACATGTGTTTCTTCAATTCACATGAAGGTGTGTATTGGGAACAAAGTGAGTCAACCCAACCTTGGAAAACGTAAATTGCAGGAAGTATTCCCTTGCAAAACCTATTCAATTCGAAGTTGGAAACAATATGGGGGATGCTCCTTCTTCCACAGAGATGTTTTCTTTGAGAGACACACGTGTTTCTTCAAGTTAGCTGGACAGGCCTATTTGCTTACTGACTGTAACATATAAGATTTCTTTGGAGAGATACATGTGTTTCTTCAATGCAGCTGAAAAATGCCAATGTGGAAATAAGGGAGCCTCTCTCCACCATGAAGCACCCTGTTGCAGGAAGTATTCCATTTACAAACAAACACAATCTCCCAGGGAGACAATGTGCTATTACTCATGCTTCCAGCAGAGATGGTTTTTTTGGAGAAATATATGTGTTTCTTCAAATCTGCTGAACAGGCCTATTAGGAACAAAGAGAGCCTATGTCTACATTGAAAAAGCTAAATTGCCTGAAGTACTCCTTTCAAATATTAACTCAGCTGTCACAGGGAAACAATGAGCTGCACGGTACAGCTTCTAACATAGATGGTTTCCTTTTAGAGGTACGTGTGTTTCTTCAACTCACCTGCCTGTGTCTATCTGGAAAAAAGGGAGCCTATCCCAACCTTGAAAACCCTAAGCTGTAGGAAGTATTCCTATGCAAAGCCTTCTCAATTCTTACTGGGATACAATGTGGTGGATTCTCCTGCTTCTCACACAGATGTTTTCTGTCAAAAGACACATGTGTTTGTTCAAATTAGCCGGGGAGGCCTATTTGGAACAAACAACCCTTTGTTCCCCTTGCAAATTCTGAATGGTGGGAAGAAATTCTTTTAAAATACTCATTTTTAACAGGGAAGCAATGTGCTAGATGTTGAAGATTGTAACATAGATAGTTTTCTTTGCAGAGACACTGATGTTTTTACAACTTAGCTCACAGGCCTACGTGGAAGATAGAGAGCCTATCTCCCTTTGAAAAACGTAAGTTGCCCAAAGTATTCCTTTTAAAATGAAACTCAATTCTCTGAGGGAAAGAATGTGCTATATGCTCCTGATTCTGACTCAAGTGGTTTCTTTTGAGATACATGAGTTCCTTTAACTCTGCTGAAAGGGCCTATTTGGAACAAACAGCCTATCTCCACCTTGAATTTCAAAGATGCAGGAAGTACTGCTTTCAAAAACTTACTGGTTTTTACACGGGTAAACAATGAAGTACATGGCGAAGTTTGTAATCTAGTTGGTTTTCGTTTAGTGCTCCATGTGTTTCTTGAACTCATCTGAATAGGCCCATTTGGAACAAAGAGAGCCTACGTTCACTTTGAAAAATGTAATTTATAGGAAGTACTCCTATCAATAATTAACTCTCTTCTCAGAGGTATACTAGGTCCTAGATTCTATAGCTTGTATCACAGATAGTTTACAGTCAAGAGATAAATGTGTTTCTTCAACTTGCCTGAATAGGCCTATTTCAAAAAAAAGAGCTGATTTTCCCTTTGAAAAACCTAAGTCACAGGAAGTATTCCTTCAAAAACCAGCTCAATTCTCGCAGTGAAACAAGCTCCTAGATGCTGCAGTTTTGAACATAGATGGTTTTCTTTGGACAGATACATGTCTTTGTTCACCTCAGCTGAATAGACCTATTTGTTACAAAGAGAGCCTCTCTCCACCTTGAAAAACCTAAGTTGCCAAAGTGTTCATTTTCTATGTACTGAATACTCAGAGGGAAACAATGTGCTACATGTTGCAGCTTCTAGCATTGATGGTTTTCTGGAGATATAAATCTGTTTCTTCACATCAGCTGAATGGTCTTATTTGAAAAAAGGTAAACTTATCTCAACCTTGAAACATACGTTGCTGGAAAGCAGGACGTTCAGGAACATACTCCACTGTCACAGGGAAATGATGTGCTAGAAGCTCCTGCTTCTACTACAGATGATTTCCTTTCTAGAGATACATGTGTTTCTTCCAATTAGCTGAAAAGACCTAATTGAAAAAAGCGAGATTTCTCCACCTTCAAAATTCTCACTGGCAGAGAGTATTTCTTAGGAAAATTAACTACTCTCCATCAGAGAAACAACAGCAAGATACTGAAGCTTGTCACACAGACAGTTTTCTTTTCTTTGGAGAGATTTCTTTGCTCTTTCAACTCAGGTTCGTAGGCCTAGTTGGAACACAGAAAGCCAATCTCCACATTGAAAAACCTACGTTCCCATATGTATTCCTTTGAAAAACGAAATCCATTTTCATCAGAAAACAATGTACGAGATGCTGAGCTTCCACAATACATGGTTCTCTTGGAGAGATAAATGTGTTGCTTCAACTCAGCTGAATTTGCCTCTTTGGAACAATGTGATCTCATGTGAACCTTGGAAAACGTCCGTCGCGGGAAGTAGTCCTTGCAAAACCGTACTCAATTTTCTCAGGATACAATGGGCTAGATGCTCCTATTTCTGAAACAGACGGTTTTCTTTCAAGTTATGCATGTGTTTCTTTAAATTAGCTGGCTAGGCCTATTTTGAACAAAGAGATTTTATCTCCATATTGAGAAACTGAAGTTGCTCTAGGTATTTCATTGACAAACTACACTCAATCTGACAAGGAAACAATGTGTTAGATATTCCTTCTGGTAACATAGATGGTTTTCTTCGGAGAGAAACACGTGTTTGTTCAAATCAGCTGAAAAGGCCTCCATGATACAAAGGGAGCCTATCTCCATCCTGAAAAACCTAAGTTGCAAGAAGTATTCCTTTTAAATCTACTGACTACTCACATGGAAACAATATGCTAGATGCTGCAGCTTGTAGTTAGACGGTTTTCTTTGGAGAGACACATGTGTTTCTTCACCTCAGCTGAATTGACCTGTTTGGAACCAAGAGAGTCTACCTCCACCTTGAAAATCCTAACTTGCAGGAAGTATTTCTTTGAAAAAACTGGCAAAAGTCTCCCAGGGTGACAATGTTCTTATTCTCCAGGGTCAAACAGAGATGGTTTTCTTTCAGGAGATACATGTGTTCCTTTAAGTCATATAGAAAGGCCTATTTTGTAACAAAGAGCCCATATCCACATTGAATGACCTATGTTGCAGGAGGAATTCCTTTCCAAATCTATCTCGGTTCTCACAGGGAAGCAATGTGCTAGATGTTGCTGCTTGTAACATATAATGTTTCTTGGGAGAGATCCCTTTGTCTTCAACTCAGCTGAACAGGCCAACGTAGAAAAAAGGGAGCCTATCTCCACCGTGAGAAACCATGCTGCAGGAAGTATTCCAATCAAAAACAAACTTATCTCACGGGGAAACAATGTGCTACCATTCCTGCTTCCAACAGAGATGGTGTTCTTTCGAGAGGTATGTGTGTTTCTTGAAATCTGCGGAATAGGCCTATTGGAAACAAAGTGAGCCTATGTCTACATTGAAAGACCTAAACTGCCTGAAGTACTCCTTTCAAATAGTAACTCAGCTCTCTCACAGAATCAATGTGCTACATGCTGCAGCGTCTAATCTAGATGGTTTCCTTTTAGAGATACATGTGTTTCTTCAATTCACCTGATTGTGTGTATTGGGAACAAAGTGAGCCAACCCACCCTTGGAAAACGTAAGTTGCAGGAAGTCTTTCTTTGACAAACTTACTAAATTCTCACAGGGAAACAATGCCCGAATATTCCTGCTTCCAACAGAGATGGCTTTCTTTGGAGAGATATATGTGTTTCTTCAAATGTGCTGAATAGGCCTACTTGGAACAAAGTGTGCCTATCTCTACATTGAAAATCCTCAGTTGCCCGAAGTACTCCTTTCAAGTACAAACTCAGATCTCACAGAGAAACCATGTGTTACATGCTGCAGCTTCTAATCCCGATGGTTTCCTTTTAGAAATACATGTGTTTCTTCAATTCACATGAAGGTGTGTATTGGGAACAAAGTGAGTCAACCCAACCTTGGAAAACGTAAATTGCAGGAAGTATTCCCTTGCAAAACCTATTCAATTCGAAGTTGGAAACAATATGGGGGATGCTCCTTCTTCCACAGAGATGTTTTCTTTGAGAGACACACGTGTTTCTTCAAGTTAGCTGGACAGGCCTATTTGCTTACTGACTGTAACATATAAGATTTCTTTGGAGAGATACATGTGTTTCTTCAATGCAGCTGAAAAATGCCAATGTGGAAATAAGGGAGCCTCTCTCCACCATGAAGCACCCTGTTGCAGGAAGTATTCCATTTACAAACAAACACAATCTCCCAGGGAGACAATGTGCTATTACTCATGCTTCCAGCAGAGATGGTTTTTTTGGAGAAATATATGTGTTTCTTCAAATCTGCTGAACAGGCCTATTAGGAACAAAGAGAGCCTATGTCTACATTGAAAAAGCTAAATTGCCTGAAGTACTCCTTTCAAATATTAACTCAGCTGTCACAGGGAAACAATGAGCTGCACGGTACAGCTTCTAACATAGATGGTTTCCTTTTAGAGGTACGTGTGTTTCTTCAACTCACCTGCCTGTGTCTATCTGGAAAAAAGGGAGCCTATCCCAACCTTGAAAACCCTAAGCTGTAGGAAGTATTCCTATGCAAAGCCTTCTCAATTCTTACTGGGATACAATGTGGTGGATTCTCCTGCTTCTCACACAGATGTTTTCTGTCAAAAGACACATGTGTTTGTTCAAATTAGCCGGGGAGGCCTATTTGGAACAAACAACCCTTTGTTCCCCTTGCAAATTCTGAATGGTGGGAAGAAATTCTTTTAAAATACTCATTTTTAACAGGGAAGCAATGTGCTAGATGTTGAAGATTGTAACATAGATAGTTTTCTTTGCAGAGACACTGATGTTTTTACAACTTAGCTCACAGGCCTACGTGGAAGATAGAGAGCCTATCTCCCTTTGAAAAACGTAAGTTGCCCAAAGTATTCCTTTTAAAATGAAACTCAATTCTCTGAGGGAAAGAATGTGCTATATGCTCCTGATTCTGACTCAAGTGGTTTCTTTTGAGATACATGAGTTCCTTTAACTCTGCTGAAAGGGCCTATTTGGAACAAACAGCCTATCTCCACCTTGAATTTCAAAGATGCAGGAAGTACTGCTTTCAAAAACTTACTGGTTTTTACACGGGTAAACAATGAAGTACATGGCGAAGTTTGTAATCTAGTTCGTTTTCGTTTAGTGCTCCATGTGTTTCTTGAACTCATCTGAATAGGCCCATTTGGAACAAAGAGAGCCTACGTTCACTTTGAAAAATGTAATTTATAGGAAGTACTCCTATCAATAATTAACTCTCTTCTCAGAGGTATACTAGGTCCTAGATTCTATAGCTTGTATCACAGATAGTTTTCTGTCAAGAGATAAATGTGTTTCTTCAACTTGCCTGAATAGGCCTATTTCAAAAAAAAAGAGCTGATTTTCCCTTTGAAAAACCTAAGTCACAGGAAGTATTCCTTCAAAAACCAGCTCAATTCTCGCAGTGAAACAAGCTCCTAGATGCTGCAGTTTTGAACATAGATGGTTTTCTTTGGACAGATACATGTCTTTGTTCACCTCAGCTGAATAGACCTATTTGTTACAAAGAGAGCCTCTCTCCACCTTGAAAAACCTAAGTTGCCAAAGTGTTCATTTTCTATGTACTGAATACTCAGAGGGAAACAATGTGCTACATGTTGCAGCTTCTAGCATTGATGGTTTTCTGGAGATATAAATCTGTTTCTTCACATCAGCTGAATGGTCTTATTTGAAAAAAGGTAAACTTATCTCAACCTTGAAACATACGTTGCTGGAAAGTAGGACGTTCAGGAACATACTCCACTGTCACAAGGAAATGATGTGCTAGAAGCTCCTGCTTCTACTACAGATGATTTCCTTTCTAGAGATACATGTGTTTCTTCCAATTAGCTGAAAAGACCTAATTGAAAAAAGCGAGATTTCTCCACCTTCAAAATTCTCACTGGCAGAGAGTATTTCTTAGGAAAATTAACTACTCTCCATCAGAGAAACAACAGCAAGATACTGAAGCTTGTCACACAGACAGTTTTCTTTTCTTTGGAGAGATTTCTTTGCTCTTTCAACTCAGGTTCGTAGGCCTAGTTGGAACACAGAAAGCCAATCTCCACATTGAAAAACCTACGTTCCCATATGTGTTCCTTTGAAAAACGAAATCCATTTTCATCAGAAAACAATGTACGAGATGCTGAGCTTCCACAATACATGGTTCTCTTGGAGAGATAAATGTGTTGCTTCAACTCAGCTGAATTTGCCTCTTTGGAACAATGTGATCTCATGTGAACCTTGGAAAACGTCCGTCGCGGGAAGTAGTCCTTGCAAAACCGTACTCAATTTTCTCAGGAGACAATGGGCTAGATGCTCCTATTTCTGAAACAGACGGTTTTCTTTCAAGTTATGCATGTGTTTCTTTAAATTAGCTGGCTAGGCCTATTTTGAACAAAGAGATCTTATCTCCATATTGAGAAACTGAAGTTGCTCTAGGTATTTCATTGACAAACTACACTCAATCTGACAAGGAAACAATGTGTTAGATATTCCTTCTGGTAACATAGATGGTTTTCTTCGGAGAGAAACACGTGTTTGTTCAAATCAGCTGAAAAGGCCTCCATGATACAAAGGGAGCCTATCTCCATCCTGAAAAACCTAAGTTGCAAGAAGTATTCCTTTTAAATCTACTGACTACTCACATGGAAACAATATGCTAGATGCTGCAGCTTGTAGTTAGACGGTTTTCTTTGGAGAGACACATGTGTTTCTTCACCTCAGCTGAATTGACCTGTTTTGAACCAAGAGAGTCTACCTCCACCTTGAAAATCCTAACTTGCAGGAAGTATTTCTTTGAAAAAACTGGCAAAAGTCTCCCAGGGTGACAATGTTCTTATTCTCCAGGGTCAAACAGAAATGGTTTTCTTTCAGGAGATACATGTGTTCCTTTAAGTCATATAGAAAGGCCTATTTTGTAACAAAGAGCCCATATCCACATTGAATGACCTATGTTGCAGGAGGAATTCCTTTCCAAATCTATCTCGGTTCTCACAGGGAAGCAATGTGCTAGATGTTGCTGCTTGTAACATATAATGTTTCTTGGGAGAGATCCCTTTGTCTTCAACTCAGCTGAACAGGCCAACGTAGAAAAAAGGGAGCCTATCTCCACCGTGAGAAACCATGCTGCAGGAAGTATTCCAATCAAAAACAAACTTATCTCACGGGGAAACAATGTGCTACCATTCCTGCTTCCAACAGAGATGGTGTTCTTTCGAGAGGTATGTGTGTTTCTTGAAATCTGCGGAATAGGCCTATTGGAAACAAAGTGAGCCTATGTCTACATTGAAAGACCTAAACTGCCTGAAGTACTCCTTTCAAATAGTAACTCAGCTCTCTCACAGAATCAATGTGCTACATGCTGCAGCGTCTAATCTAGATGGTTTCCTTTTAGAGATACATGTGTTTCTTCAATTCACCTGATTGTGTGTATTGGGAACAAAGTGAGCCAACCCACCCTTGGAAAACGTAAGTTGCAGGAAGTCTTTCTTTGACAAACTTACTAAATTCTCACAGGGAAACAATGCCCGAATATTCCTGCTTCCAACAGAGATGGCTTTCTTTGGAGAGATATATGTGTTTCTTCAAATGTGCTGAATAGGCCTACTTGGAACAAAGTGTGCCTATCTCTACATTGAAAATCCTCAGTTGCCCGAAGTACTCCTTTCAAGTACTAACTCAGATCTCACAGAGAAACCATGTGCTACATGCTGCAGCTTCTAATCCCGATGGTTTCCTTTTAGAAATACATGTGTTTCTTCAATTCACATGAAGGTGTGTATTGGGAACAAAGTGAGTCAACCCAACCTTGGAAAACGTAAATTGCAGGAAGTATTCCCTTGCAAAACCTATTCAATTCGAAGTTGGAAACAATATGGGGGATGCTCCTTCTTCCACAGAGATGTTTTCTTTGAGAGACACACGTGTTTCTTCAAGTTAGCTGGACAGGCCTATTTGCTTACTGACTGTAACATATAAGATTTCTTTGGAGAGATACATGTGTTTCTTCAATGCAGCTGAAAAATGCCAATGTGGAAATAAGGGAGCCTCTCTCCACCATGAAGCACCCTGTTGCAGGAAGTATTCCATTTACAAACAAACACAATCTCCCAGGGAGACAATGTGCTATTACTCATGCTTCCAGCAGAGATGGTTTTTTTGGAGAAATATATGTGTTTCTTCAAATCTGCTGAACAGGCCTATTAGGAACAAAGAGAGCCTATGTCTACATTGAAAAAGCTAAATTGCCTGAAGTACTCCTTTCAAATATTAACTCAGCTGTCACAGGGAAACAATGAGCTGCACGGTACAGCTTCTAACATAGATGGTTTCCTTTTAGAGGTACGTGTGTTTCTTCAACTCACCTGCCTGTGTCTATCTGGAAAAAAGTGAGCCTATCCCAACCTTGAAAACCCTAAGCTGTAGGAAGTATTCCTATGCAAAGCCTTCTCAATTCTTACTGGGATACAATGTGGTGGATTCTCCTGCTTCTCACACAGATGTTTTCTGTCAAAAGACACATGTGTTTGTTCAAATTAGCCGGGGAGGCCTATTTGGAACAAACAACCCTTTGTTCCCCTTGCAAATTCTGAATGGTGGGAAGAAATTCTTTTAAAATACTCATTTTTAACAGGGAAGCAATGTGCTAGATGTTGAAGATTGTAACATAGATAGTTTTCTTTGCAGAGACACTGATGTTTTTACAACTTAGCTCACAGGCCTACGTGGAAGATAGAGAGCCTATCTCCCTTTGAAAAACGTAAGTTGCCCAAAGTATTCCTTTTAAAATGAAACTCAATTCTCTGAGGGAAAGAATGTGCTATATGCTCCTGATTCTGACTCAAGTGGTTTCTTTTGAGATACATGAGTTCCTTTAACTCTGCTGAAAGGGCCTATTTGGAACAAACAGCCTATCTCCACCTTGAATTTCAAAGATGCAGGAAGTACTGCTTTCAAAAACTTACTGGTTTTTACACGGGTAAACAATGAAGTACATGGCGAAGTTTGTAATCTAGTTGGTTTTCGTTTAGTGCTCCATGTGTTTCTTGAACTCATCTGAATAGGCCCATTTGGAACAAAGAGAGCCTACGTTCACTTTGAAAAATGTAATTTATAGGAAGTACTCCTATCAATAATTAACTCTCTTCTCAGAGGTATACTAGGTCCTAGATTCTATAGCTTGTATCACAGATAGTTTTCTGTCAAGAGATAAATGTGTTTCTTCAACTTGCCTGAATAGGCCTATTTCAAAAAAAAAGAGCTGATTTTCCCTTTGAAAAACCTAAGTCACAGGAAGTATTCCTTCAAAAACCAGCTCAATTCTCGCAGTGAAACAAGCTCCTAGATGCTGCAGTTTTGAACATAGATGGTTTTCTTTGGACAGATACATGTCTTTGTTCACCTCAGCTGAATAGACCTATTTGTTACAAAGAGAGCCTCTCTCCACCTTGAAAAACCTAAGTTGCCAAAGTGTTCATTTTCTATGTACTGAATACTCAGAGGGAAACAATGTGCTACATGTTGCAGCTTCTAGCATTGATGGTTTTCTGGAGATATAAATCTGTTTCTTCACATCAGCTGAATGGTCTTATTTGAAAAAAGGTAAACTTATCTCAACCTTGAAACATACGTTGCTGGAAAGTAGGACGTTCAGGAACATACTCCACTGTCACAGGGAAATGATGTGCTAGAAGCTCCTGCTTCTACTACAGATGATTTCCTTTCTAGAGATACATGTGTTTCTTCCAATTAGCTGAAAAGACCTAATTGAAAAAAGCGAGATTTCTCCACCTTCAAAATTCTCACTGGCAGAGAGTATTTCTTAGGAAAATTAACTACTCTCCATCAGAGAAACAACAGCAAGATACTGAAGCTTGTCACACAGACAGTTTTCTTTTCTTTGGAGAGATTTCTTTGCTCTTTCAACTCAGGTTCGTAGGCCTAGTTGGAACACAGAAAGCCAATCTCCACATTGAAAAACCTACGTTCCCATATGTATTCCTTTGAAAAACGAAATCCATTTTCATCAGAAAACAATGTACGAGATGCTGAGCTTCTACAATACATGGTTCTCTTGGAGAGATAAATGTGTTGCTTCAACTCAGCTGAATTTGCCTCTTTGGAACAATGTGATCTCATGTGAACCTTGGAAAACGTCCGTCGCGGGAAGTAGTCCTTGCAAAACCGTACTCAATTTTCTCAGGAGACAATGGGCTAGATGCTCCTATTTCTGAAACAGACGGTTTTCTTTCAAGTTATGCATGTGTTTCTTTAAATTAGCTGGCTAGGCCTATTTTGAACAAAGAGATTTTATCTCCATATTGAGAAACTGAAGTTGCTCTAGGTATTTCATTGACAAACAACACTCAATCTGACAAGGAAACAATGTGTTAGATATTCCTTCTGGTAACATAGATGGTTTTCTTCGGAGAGAAACACGTGTTTGTTCAAATCAGCTGAAAAGGCCTCCATGATACAAAGGGAGCCTATCTCCATCCTGAAAAACCTAAGTTGCAAGAAGTATTCCTTTTAAATCTACTGACTACTCACATGGAAACAATATGCTAGATGCTGCAGCTTGTAGTTAGACGGTTTTCTTTGGAGAGACACATGTGTTTCTTCACCTCAGCTGAATTGACCTGTTTGGAACCAAGAGAGTCTACCTCCACCTTGAAAATCCTAACTTGCAGGAAGTATTTCTTTGAAAAAACTGGCAAAAGTCTCCCAGGGTGACAATGTTCTTATTCTCCAGGGTCAAACAGAGATGGTTTTCTTTCAGGAGATACATGTGTTCCTTTAAGTCATATAGAAAGGCCTATTTTGTAACAAAGAGCCCATATCCACATTGAATGACCTATGTTGCAGGAGGAATTCCTTTCCAAATCTATCTCGGTTCTCACAGGGAAGCAATGTGCTAGATGTTGCTGCTTGTAACATATAATGTTTCTTGGGAGAGATCCCTTTGTCTTCAACTCAGCTGAACAGGCCAACGTAGAAAAAAGGGAGCCTATCTCCACCGTGAGAAACCATGCTGCAGGAAGTATTCCAATCAAAAACAAACTTATCTCACGGGGAAACAATGTGCTACCATTCCTGCTTCCAACAGAGATGGTGTTCTTTCGAGAGGTATGTGTGTTTCTTGAAATCTGCGGAATAGGCCTATTGGAAACAAAGTGAGCCTATGTCTACATTGAAAGACCTAAACTGCCTGAAGTACTCCTTTCAAATAGTAACTCAGCTCTCTCACAGAATCAATGTGCTACATGCTGCAGCGTCTAATCTAGATGGTTTCCTTTTAGAGATACATGTGTTTCTTCAATTCACCTGATTGTGTGTATTGGGAACAAAGTGAGCCAACCCACCCTTGGAAAACGTAAGTTGCAGGAAGTCTTTCTTTGACAAACTTACTAAATTCTCACAGGGAAACAATGCCCGAATATTCCTGCTTCCAACAGAGATGGCTTTCTTTGGAGAGATATATGTGTTTCTTCAAATGTGCTGAATAGGCCTACTTGGAACAAAGTGTGCCTATCTCTACATTGAAAATCCTCAGTTGCCCGAAGTACTCCTTTCAAGTACTAACTCAGATCTCACAGAGAAACCATGTGCTACATGCTGCAGCTTCTAATCCCGATGGTTTCCTTTTAGAAATACATGTGTTTCTTCAATTCACATGAAGGTGTGTATTGGGAACAAAGTGAGTCAACCCAACCTTGGAAAACGTAAATTGCAGGAAGTATTCCCTTGCAAAACCTATTCAATTCGAAGTTGGAAACAATATGGGGGATGCTCCTTCTTCCACAGAGATGTTTTCTTTGAGAGACACACGTGTTTCTTCAAGTTAGCTGGACAGGCCTATTTGCTTACTGACTGTAACATATAAGATTTCTTTGGAGAGATACATGTGTTTCTTCAATGCAGCTGAAAAATGCCAATGTGGAAATAAGGGAGCCTCTCTCCACCATGAAGCACCCTGTTGCAGGAAGTATTCCATTTACAAACAAACACAATCTCCCAGGGAGACAATGTGCTATTACTCATGCTTCCAGCAGAGATGGTTTTTTTGGAGAAATATATGTGTTTCTTCAAATCTGCTGAACAGGCCTATTAGGAACAAAGAGAGCCTATGTCTACATTGAAAAAGCTAAATTGCCTGAAGTACTCCTTTCAAATATTAACTCAGCTGTCACAGGGAAACAATGAGCTGCACGGTACAGCTTCTAACATAGATGGTTTCCTTTTAGAGGTACGTGTGTTTCTTCAACTCACCTGCCTGTGTCTATCTGGAAAAAAGTGAGCCTATCCCAACCTTGAAAACCCTAAGCTGTAGGAAGTATTCCTATGCAAAGCCTTCTCAATTCTTACTGGGATACAATGTGGTGGATTCTCCTGCTTCTCACACAGATGTTTTCTGTCAAAAGACACATGTGTTTGTTCAAATAAGCCGGGGAGGCCTATTTGGAACAAACAACCCTTTGTTCCCCTTGCAAATTCTGAATGGTGGGAAGAAATTCTTTTAAAATACTCATTTTTAACAGGGAAGCAATGTGCTAGATGTTGAAGATTGTAACATAGATAGTTTTCTTTGCAGAGACACTGATGTTTTTACAACTTAGCTCACAGGCCTACGTGGAAGATAGAGAGCCTATCTCCCTTTGAAAAACGTAAGTTGCCCAAAGTATTCCTTTTAAAATGAAACTCAATTCTCTGAGGGAAAGAATGTGCTATATGCTCCTGATTCTGACTCAAGTGGTTTCTTTTGAGATACATGAGTTCCTTTAACTCTGCTGAAAGGGCCTATTTGGAACAAACAGCCTATCTCCACCTTGAATTTCAAAGATGCAGGAAGTACTGCTTTCAAAAACTTACTGGTTTTTACACGGGTAAACAATGAAGTACATGGCGAAGTTTGTAATCTAGTTGGTTTTCGTTTAGTGCTCCATGTGTTTCTTGAACTCATCTGAATAGGCCCATTTGGAACAAAGAGAGCCTACGTTCACTTTGAAAAATGTAATTTATAGGAAGTACTCCTATCAATAATTAACTCTCTTCTCAGAGGTATACTAGGTCCTAGATTCTATAGCTTGTATCACAGATAGTTTACAGTCAAGAGATAAATGTGTTTCTTCAACTTGCCTGAATAGGCCTATTTCAAAAAAAAGAGCTGATTTTCCCTTTGAAAAACCTAAGTCACAGGAAGTATTCCTTCAAAAACCAGCTCAATTCTCGCAGTGAAACAAGCTCCTAGATGCTGCAGTTTTGAACATAGATGGTTTTCTTTGGACAGATACATGTCTTTGTTCACCTCAGCTGAATAGACCTATTTGTTACAAAGAGAGCCTCTCTCCACCTTGAAAAACCTAAGTTGCCAAAGTGTTCATTTTCTATGTACTGAATACTCAGAGGGAAACAATGTGCTACATGTTGCAGCTTCTAGCATTGATGGTTTTCTGGAGATATAAATCTGTTTCTTCACATCAGCTGAATGGTCTTATTTGAAAAAAGGTAAACTTATCTCAACCTTGAAACATACGTTGCTGGAAAGCAGGACGTTCAGGAACATACTCCACTGTCACAGGGAAATGATGTGCTAGAAGCTCCTGCTTCTACTACAGATGATTTCCTTTCTAGAGATACATGTGTTTCTTCCAATTAGCTGAAAAGACCTAATTGAAAAAAGCGAGATTTCTCCACCTTCAAAATTCTCACTGGCAGAGAGTATTTCTTAGGAAAATTAACTACTCTCCATCAGAGAAACAACAGCAAGATACTGAAGCTTGTCACACAGACAGTTTTCTTTTCTTTTTTAGAGATTTCTTTGCTCTTTCAACTCAGGTTCGTAGGCCTAGTTGGAACACAGAAAGCCAATCTCCACATTGAAAAACCTACGTTCCCATATGTATTCCTTTGAAAAACGAAATCCATTTTCATCAGAAAACAATGTACGAGATGCTGAGCTTCTACAATACATGGTTCTCTTGGAGAGATAAATGTGTTGCTTCAACTCAGCTGAATTTGCCTCTTTGGAACAATGTGATCTCATGTGAACCTTGGAAAACGTCCGTCGCGGGAAGTAGTCCTTGCAAAACCGTACTCAATTTTCTCAGGAGACAATGGGCTAGATGCTCCTATTTCTGAAACAGACGGTTTTCTTTCAAGTTATGCATGTGTTTCTTTAAATTAGCTGGCTAGGCCTATTTTGAACAAAGAGATCTTATCTCCATATTGAGAAACTGAAGTTGCTCTAGGTATTTCATTGACAAACTACACTCAATCTGACAAGGAAACAATGTGTTAGATATTCCTTCTGGTAACATAGATGGTTTTCTTCGGAGAGAAACACGTGTTTGTTCAAATCAGCTGAAAAGGCCTCCATGATACAAAGGGAGCCTATCTCCATCCTGAAAAACCTAAGTTGCAAGAAGTATTCCTTTTAAATCTACTGACTACTCACATGGAAACAATATGCTAGATGCTGCAGCTTGTAGTTAGACGGTTTTCTTTGGAGAGACACATGTGTTTCTTCACCTCAGCTGAATTGACCTGTTTGGAACCAAGAGAGTCTACCTCCACCTTGAAAATCCTAACTTGCAGGAAGTATTTCTTTGAAAAAACTGGCAAAAGTCTCCCAGGGTGACAATGTTCTTATTCTCCAGGGTCAAACAGAGATGGTTTTCTTTCAGGAGATACATGTGTTCCTTTAAGTCATATAGAAAGGCCTATTTTGTAACAAAGAGCCCATATCCACATTGAATGACCTATGTTGCAGGAGGAATTCCTTTCCAAATCTATCTCGGTTCTCACAGGGAAGCAATGTGCTAGATGTTGCTGCTTGTAACATATAATGTTTCTTGGGAGAGATCCCTTTGTCTTCAACTCAGCTGAACAGGCCAACGTAGAAAAAAGGGAGCCTATCTCCACCGTGAGAAACCATGCTGCAGGAAGTATTCCAATCAAAAACAAACTTATCTCACAGGGAAACAATGTGCTACCATTCCTGCTTCCAACAGAGATGGTGTTCTTTCGAGAGGTATGTGTGTTTCTTGAAATCTGCGGAATAGGCCTATTGGAAACAAAGTGAGCCTATGTCTACATTGAAAGACCTAAACTGCCTGAAGTACTCCTTTCAAATAGTAACTCAGCTCTCTCACAGAATCAATGTGCTACATGCTGCAGCGTCTAATCTAGATGGTTTCCTTTTAGAGATACATGTGTTTCTTCAATTCACCTGATTGTGTGTATTGGGAACAAAGTGAGCCAACCCACCCTTGGAAAACGTAAGTTGCAGGAAGTCTTTCTTTGACAAACTTACTAAATTCTCACAGGGAAACAATGCCCGAATATTCCTGCTTCCAACAGAGATGGCTTTCTTTGGAGAGATATATGTGTTTCTTCAAATGTGCTGAATAGGCCTACTTGGAACAAAGTGTGCCTATCTCTACATTGAAAATCCTCAGTTGCCCGAAGTACTCCTTTCAAGTACTAACTCAGATCTCACAGAGAAACCATGTGCTACATGCTGCAGCTTCTAATCCCGATGGTTTCCTTTTAGAAATACATGTGTTTCTTCAATTCACATGAAGGTGTGTATTGGGAACAAAGTGAGTCAACCCAACCTTGGAAAACGTAAATTGCAGGAAGTATTCCCTTGCAAAACCTATTCAATTCGAAGTTGGAAACAATATGGGGGATGCTCCTTCTTCCACAGAGATGTTTTCTTTGAGAGACACACGTGTTTCTTCAAGTTAGCTGGACAGGCCTATTTGCTTACTGACTGTAACATATAAGATTTCTTTGGAGAGATACATGTGTTTCTTCAATGCAGCTGAAAAATGCCAATGTGGAAATAAGGGAGCCTCTCTCCACCATGAAGCACCCTGTTGCAGGAAGTATTCCATTTACAAACAAACACAATCTCCCAGGGAGACAATGTGCTATTACTCATGCTTCCAGCAGAGATGGTTTTTTTGGAGAAATATATGTGTTTCTTCAAATCTGCTGAACAGGCCTATTAGGAACAAAGAGAGCCTATGTCTACATTGAAAAAGCTAAATTGCCTGAAGTACTCCTTTCAAATATTAACTCAGCTGTCTCAGGGAAACAATGAGCTGCACGGTACAGCTTCTAACATAGATGGTTTCCTTTTAGAGGTACGTGTGTTTCTTCAACTCACCTGCCTGTGTCTATCTGGAAAAAAGTGAGCCTATCCCAACCTTGAAAACCCTAAGCTGTAGGAAGTATTCCTATGCAAAGCCTTCTCAATTCTTACTGGGATACAATGTGGTGGATTCTCCTGCTTCTCACACAGATGTTTTCTGTCAAAAGACACATGTGTTTGTTCAAATTAGCCGGGGAGGCCTATTTGGAACAAACAACCCTTTGTTCCCCTTGCAAATTCTGAATGGTGGGAAGAAATTCTTTTAAAATACTCATTTTTAACAGGGAAGCAATGTGCTAGATGTTGAAGATTGTAACATAGATAGTTTTCTTTGCAGAGACACTGATGTTTTTACAACTTAGCTCACAGGCCTACGTGGAAGATAGAGAGCCTATCTCCCTTTGAAAAACGTAAGTTGCCCAAAGTATTCCTTTTAAAATGAAACTCAATTCTCTGAGGGAAAGAATGTGCTATATGCTCCTGATTCTGACTCAAGTGGTTTCTTTTGAGATACATGAGTTCCTTTAACTCTGCTGAAAGGGCCTATTTGGAACAAACAGCCTATCTCCACCTTGAATTTCAAAGATGCAGGAAGTACTGCTTTCAAAAACTTACTGGTTTTTACACGGGTAAACAATGAAGTACATGGCGAAGTTTGTAATCTAGTTGGTTTTCGTTTAGTGCTCCATGTGTTTCTTGAACTCATCTGAATAGGCCCATTTGGAACAAAGAGAGCCTACGTTCACTTTGAAAAATGTAATTTATAGGAAGTACTCCTATCAATAATTAACTCTCTTCTCAGAGGTATACTAGGTCCTAGATTCTATAGCTTGTATCACAGATAGTTTACTGTCAAGAGATAAATGTGTTTCTTCAACTTGCCTGAATAGGCCTATTTCAAAAAAAAGAGCTGATTTTCCCTTTGAAAAACCTAAGTCACAGGAAGTATTCCTTCAAAAACCAGCTCAATTCTCGCAGTGAAACAAGCTCCTAGATGCTGCAGTTTTGAACATAGATGGTTTTCTTTGGACAGATACATGTCTTTGTTCACCTCAGCTGAATAGACCTATTTGTTACAAAGAGAGCCTCTCTCCACCTTGAAAAACCTAAGTTGCCAAAGTGTTCATTTTCTATGTACTGAATACTCAGAGGGAAACAATGTGCTACATGTTGCAGCTTCTAGCATTGATGGTTTTCTGGAGATATAAATCTGTTTCTTCACATCAGCTGAATGGTCTTATTTGAAAAAAGGTAAACTTATCTCAACCTTGAAACATACGTTGCTGGAAAGCAGGACGTTCAGGAACATACTCCACTGTCACAGGGAAATGATGTGCTAGAAGCTCCTGCTTCTACTACAGATGATTTCCTTTCTAGAGATACATGTGTTTCTTCCAATTAGCTGAAAAGACCTAATTGAAAAAAGCGAGATTTCTCCACCTTCAAAATTCTCACTGGCAGAGAGTATTTCTTAGGAAAATTAACTACTCTCCATCAGAGAAACAACAGCAAGATACTGAAGCTTGTCACACAGACAGTTTTCTTTTCTTTGGAGAGATTTCTTTGCTCTTTCAACTCAGGTTCGTAGGCCTAGTTGGAACACAGAAAGCCAATCTCCACATTGAAAAACCTACGTTCCCATATGTATTCCTTTGAAAAACGAAATCCATTTTCATCAGAAAACAATGTACGAGATGCTGAGCTTCTACAATACATGGTTCTCTTGGAGAGATAAATGTGTTGCTTCAACTCAGCTGAATTTGCCTCTTTGGAACAATGTGATCTCATGTGAACCTTGGAAAACGTCCGTCGCGGGAAGTAGTCCTTGCAAAACCGTACTCAATTTTCTCAGGAGACAATGGGCTAGATGCTCCTATTTCTGAAACAGACGGTTTTCTTTCAAGTTATGCATGTGTTTCTTTAAATTAGCTGGCTAGGCCTATTTTGAACAAAGAGATCTTATCTCCATATTGAGAAACTGAAGTTGCTCTAGGTATTTCATTGACAAACTACACTCAATCTGACAAGGAAACAATGTGTTAGATATTCCTTCTGGTAACATAGATGGTTTTCTTCGGAGAGAAACACGTGTTTGTTCAAATCAGCTGAAAAGGCCTCCATGATACAAAGGGAGCCTATCTCCATCCTGAAAAACCTAAGTTGCAAGAAGTATTCCTTTTAAATCTACTGACTACTCACATGGAAACAATATGCTAGATGCTGCAGCTTGTAGTTAGACGGTTTTCTTTGGAGAGACACATGTGTTTCTTCACCTCAGCTGAATTGACCTGTTTGGAACCAAGAGAGTCTACCTCCACCTTGAAAATCCTAACTTGCAGGAAGTATTTCTTTGAAAAAACTGGCAAAAGTCTCCCAGGGTGACAATGTTCTTATTCTCCAGGGTCAAACAGAGATGGTTTTCTTTCAGGAGATACATGTGTTCCTTTAAGTCATATAGAAAGGCCTATTTTGTAACAAAGAGCCCATATCCACATTGAATGACCTATGTTGCAGGAGGAATTCCTTTCCAAATCTATCTCGGTTCTCACAGGGAAGCAATGTGCTAGATGTTGCTGCTTGTAACATATAATGTTTCTTGGGAGAGATCCCTTTGTCTTCAACTCAGCTGAACAGGCCAACGTAGAAAAAAGGGAGCCTATCTCCACCGTGAGAAACCATGCTGCAGGAAGTATTCCAATCAAAAACAAACTTATCTCACGGGGAAACAATGTGCTACCATTCCTGCTTCCAACAGAGATGGTGTTCTTTCGAGAGGTATGTGTGTTTCTTGAAATCTGCGGAATAGGCCTATTGGAAACAAAGTGAGCCTATGTCTACATTGAAAGACCTAAACTGCCTGAAGTACTCCTTTCAAATAGTAACTCAGCTCTCTCACAGAATCAATGTGCTACATGCTGCAGCGTCTAATCTAGATGGTTTCCTTTTAGAGATACATGTGTTTCTTCAATTCACCTGATTGTGTGTATTGGGAACAAAGTGAGCCAACCCACCCTTGGAAAACGTAAGTTGCAGGAAGTCTTTCTTTGACAAACTTACTAAATTCTCACAGGGAAACAATGCCCGAATATTCCTGCTTCCAACAGAGATGGCTTTCTTTGGAGAGATATATGTGTTTCTTCAAATGTGCTGAATAGGCCTACTTGGAACAAAGTGTGCCTATCTCTACATTGAAAATCCTCAGTTGCCCGAAGTACTCCTTTCAAGTACTAACTCAGATCTCACAGAGAAACCATGTGCTACATGCTGCAGCTTCTAATCCCGATGGTTTCCTTTTAGAAATACATGTGTTTCTTCAATTCACATGAAGGTGTGTATTGGGAACAAAGTGAGTCAACCCAACCTTGGAAAACGTAAATTGCAGGAAGTATTCCCTTGCAAAACCTATTCAATTCGAAGTTGGAAACAATATGGGGGATGCTCCTTCTTCCACAGAGATGTTTTCTTTGAGAGACACACGTGTTTCTTCAAGTTAGCTGGACAGGCCTATTTGCTTACTGACTGTAACATATAAGATTTCTTTGGAGAGATACATGTGTTTCTTCAATGCAGCTGAAAAATGCCAATGTGGAAATAAGGGAGCCTCTCTCCACCATGAAGCACCCTGTTGCAGGAAGTATTCCATTTACAAACAAACACAATCTCCCAGGGAGACAATGTGCTATTACTCATGCTTCCAGCAGAGATGGTTTTTTTGGAGAAATATATGTGTTTCTTCAAATCTGCTGAACAGGCCTATTAGGAACAAAGAGAGCCTATGTCTACATTGAAAAAGCTAAATTGCCTGAAGTACTCCTTTCAAATATTAACTCAGCTGTCACAGGGAAACAATGAGCTGCACGGTACAGCTTCTAACATAGATGGTTTCCTTTTAGAGGTACGTGTGTTTCTTCAACTCACCTGCCTGTGTCTATCTGGAAAAAAGTGAGCCTATCCCAACCTTGAAAACCCTAAGCTGTAGGAAGTATTCCTATGCAAAGCCTTCTCAATTCTTACTGGGATACAATGTGGTGGATTCTCCTGCTTCTCACACAGATGTTTTCTGTCAAAAGACACATGTGTTTGTTCAAATTAGCCGGGGAGGCCTATTTGGAACAAACAACCCTTTGTTCCCCTTGCAAATTCTGAATGGTGGGAAGAAATTCTTTTAAAATACTCATTTTTAACAGGGAAGCAATGTGCTAGATGTTGAAGATTGTAACATAGATAGTTTTCTTTGCAGAGACACTGATGTTTTTACAACTTAGCTCACAGGCCTACGTGGAAGATAGAGAGCCTATCTCCCTTTGAAAAACGTAAGTTGCCCAAAGTATTCCTTTTAAAATGAAACTCAATTCTCTGAGGGAAAGAATGTGCTATATGCTCCTGATTCTGACTCAAGTGGTTTCTTTTGAGATACATGAGTTCCTTTAACTCTGCTGAAAGGGCCTATTTGGAACAAACAGCCTATCTCCACCTTGAATTTCAAAGATGCAGGAAGTACTGCTTTCAAAAACTTACTGGTTTTTACACGGGTAAACAATGAAGTACATGGCGAAGTTTGTAATCTAGTTGGTTTTCGTTTAGTGCTCCATGTGTTTCTTGAACTCATCTGAATAGGCCCATTTGGAACAAAGAGAGCCTACGTTCACTTTGAAAAATGTAATTTATAGGAAGTACTCCTATCAATAATTAACTCTCTTCTCAGAGGTATACTAGGTCCTAGATTCTATAGCTTGTATCACAGATAGTTTACTGTCAAGAGATAAATGTGTTTCTTCAACTTGCCTGAATAGGCCTATTTCAAAAAAAAGAGCTGATTTTCCCTTTGAAAAACCTAAGTCACAGGAAGTATTCCTTCAAAAACCAGCTCAATTCTCGCAGTGAAACAAGCTCCTAGATGCTGCAGTTTTGAACATAGATGGTTTTCTTTGGACAGATACATGTCTTTGTTCACCTCAGCTGAATAGACCTATTTGTTACAAAGAGAGCCTCTCTCCACCTTGAAAAACCTAAGTTGCCAAAGTGTTCATTTTCTATGTACTGAATACTCAGAGGGAAACAATGTGCTACATGTTGCAGCTTCTAGCATTGATGGTTTTCTGGAGATATAAATCTGTTTCTTCACATCAGCTGAATGGTCTTATTTGAAAAAAGGTAAACTTATCTCAACCTTGAAACATACGTTGCTGGAAAGTAGGACGTTCAGGAACATACTCCACTGTCACAGGGAAATAATGTGCTAGAAGCTCGTGCTTCTACTACAGATGATTTCCTTTCTAGAGATACATGTGTTTCTTCCAATTAGCTGAAAAGACCTAATTGAAAAAAGCGAGATTTCTCCACCTTCAAAATTCTCACTGGCAGAGAGTATTTCTTAGGAAAATTAACTACTCTCCATCAAAGAAACAACAGCAAGATACTGAAGCTTGTCACACAGACAGTTTTCTTTTCTTTGGAGAGATTTCTTTGCTCTTTCAACTCAGGTTCGTAGGCCTAGTTGGAACACAGAAAGCCAATCTCCACATTGAAAAACCTACGTTCCCATATGTATTCCTTTGAAAAACGAAATCCATTTTCATCAGAAAACAATGTACGAGATGCTGAGCTTCTACAATACATGGTTCTCTTGGAGAGATAAATGTGTTGCTTCAACTCAGCTGAATTTGCCTCTTTGGAACAATGTGATGTCATGTGAACCTTGGAAAACGTCCGTCGCGGGAAGTAGTCCTTGCAAAACCGTACTCAATTTTCTCAGGAGACAATGGGCTAGATGCTCCTATTTCTGAAACAGACGGTTTTCTTTCAAGTTATGCATGTGTTTCTTTAAATTAGCTGGCTAGGCCTATTTTGAACAAAGAGATCTTATCTCCATATTGAGAAACTGAAGTTGCTCTAGGTATTTCATTGACAAACTACACTCAATCTGACAAGGAAACAATGTGTTAGATATTCCTTCTGGTAACATAGATGGTTTTCTTCGGAGAGAAACACGTGTTTGTTCAAATCAGCTGAAAAGGCCTCCATGATACAAAGGGAGCCTATCTCCATCCTGAAAAACCTAAGTTGCAAGAAGTATTCCTTTTAAATCTACTGACTACTCACATGGAAACAATATGCTAGATGCTGCAGCTTGTAGTTAGACGGTTTTCTTTGGAGAGACACATGTGTTTCTTCACCTCAGCTGAATTGACCTGTTTGGAACCAAGAGAGTCTACCTCCACCTTGAAAATCCTAACTTGCAGGAAGTATTTCTTTGAAAAAACTGGCAAAAGTCTCCCAGGGTGACAATGTTCTTATTCTCCAGGGTCAAACAGAGATGGTTTTCTTTCAGGAGATACATGTGTTCCTTTAAGTCATATAGAAAGGCCTATTTTGTAACAAAGAGCCCATATCCACATTGAATGACCTATGTTGCAGGAGGAATTCCTTTCCAAATCTATCTCGGTTCTCACAGGGAAGCAATGTGCTAGATGTTGCTGCTTGTAACATATAATGTTTCTTGGGAGAGATCCCTTTGTCTTCAACTCAGCTGAACAGGCCAACGTAGAAAAAAGGGAGCCTATCTCCACCGTGAGAAACCATGCTGCAGGAAGTATTCCAATCAAAAACAAACTTATCTCACGGGGAAACAATGTGCTACCATTCCTGCTTCCAACAGAGATGGTGTTCTTTCGAGAGGTATGTGTGTTTCTTGAAATCTGCGGAATAGGCCTATTGGAAACAAAGTGAGCCTATGTCTACATTGAAAGACCTAAACTGCCTGAAGTACTCCTTTCAAATAGTAACTCAGCTCTCTCACAGAATCAATGTGCTACATGCTGCAGCGTCTAATCTAGATGGTTTCCTTTTAGAGATACATGTGTTTCTTCAATTCACCTGATTGTGTGTATTGGGAACAAAGTGAGCCAACCCACCCTTGGAAAACGTAAGTTGCAGGAAGTCTTTCTTTGACAAACTTACTAAATTCTCACAGGGAAACAATGCCCGAATATTCCTGCTTCCAACACAGATGGCTTTCTTTGGAGAGATATATGTGTTTCTTCAAATGTGCTGAATAGGCCTACTTGGAACAAAGTGTGCCTATCTCTACATTGAAAATCCTCAGTTGCCCGAAGTACTCCTTTCAAGTACAAACTCAGATCTCACAGAGAAACCATGTGTTACATGCTGCAGCTTCTAATCCCGATGGTTTCCTTTTAGAAATACATGTGTTTCTTCAATTCACATGAAGGTGTGTATTGGGAACAAAGTGAGTCAACCCAACCTTGGAAAACGTAAATTGCAGGAAGTATTCCCTTGCAAAACCTATTCAATTCGAAGTTGGAAACAATATGGGGGATGCTCCTTCTTCCACAGAGATGTTTTCTTTGAGAGACACACGTGTTTCTTCAAGTTAGCTGGACAGGCCTATTTGCTTACTGACTGTAACATATAAGATTTCTTTGGAGAGATACATGTGTTTCTTCAATGCAGCTGAAAAATGCCAATGTGGAAATAAGGGAGCCTCTCTCCACCATGAAGCACCCTGTTGCAGGAAGTATTCCATTTACAAACAAACACAATCTCCCAGGGAGACAATGTGCTATTACTCATGCTTCCAGCAGAGATGGTTTTTTTGGAGAAATATATGTGTTTCTTCAAATCTGCTGAACAGGCCTATTAGGAACAAAGAGAGCCTATGTCTACATTGAAAAAGCTAAATTGCCTGAAGTACTCCTTTCAAATATTAACTCAGCTGTCACAGGGAAACAATGAGCTGCACGGTACAGCTTCTAACATAGATGGTTTCCTTTTAGAGGTACGTGTGTTTCTTCAACTCACCTGCCTGTGTCTATCTGGAAAAAAGTGAGCCTATCCCAACCTTGAAAACCCTAAGCTGTAGGAAGTATTCCTATGCAAAGCCTTCTCAATTCTTACTGGGATACAATGTGGTGGATTCTCCTGCTTCTCACACAGATGTTTTCTGTCAAAAGACACATGTGTTTGTTCAAATTAGCCGGGGAGGCCTATTTGGAACAAACAACCCTTTGTTCCCCTTGCAAATTCTGAATGGTGGGAAGAAATTCTTTTAAAATACTCATTTTTAACAGGGAAGCAATGTGCTAGATGTTGAAGATTGTAACATAGATAGTTTTCTTTGCAGAGACACTGATGTTTTTACAACTTAGCTCACAGGCCTACGTGGAAGATAGAGAGCCTATCTCCCTTTGAAAAACGTAAGTTGCCCAAAGTATTCCTTTTAAAATGAAACTCAATTCTCTGAGGGAATGAATGTGCTATATGCTCCTGATTCTGACTCAAGTGGTTTCTTTTGAGATACATGAGTTCCTTTAACTCTGCTGAAAGGGCCTATTTGGAACAAACAGCCTATCTCCACCTTGAATTTCAAAGATGCAGGAAGTACTGCTTTCAAAAACTTACTGGTTTTTACACGGGTAAACAATGAAGTACATGGCGAAGTTTGTAATCTAGTTGGTTTTCGTTTAGTGCTCCATGTGTTTCTTGAACTCATCTGAATAGGCCCATTTGGAACAAAGAGAGCCTACGTTCACTTTGAAAAATGTAATTTATAGGAAGTACTCCTATCAATAATTAACTCTCTTCTCAGAGGTATACTAGGTCCTAGATTCTATAGCTTGTATCACAGATAGTTTTCTGTCAAGAGATAAATGTGTTTCTTCAACTTGCCTGAATAGGCCTATTTCAAAAAAAAAGAGCTGATTTTCCCTTTGAAAAACCTAAGTCACAGGAAGTATTCCTTCAAAAACCAGCTCAATTCTCGCAGTGAAACAAGCTCCTAGATGCTGCAGTTTTGAACATAGATGGTTTTCTTTGGACAGATACATGTCTTTGTTCACCTCAGCTGAATAGACCTATTTGTTACAAAGAGAGCCTCTCTCCACCTTGAAAAACCTAAGTTGCCAAAGTGTTCATTTTCTATGTACTGAATACTCAGAGGGAAACAATGTGCTACATGTTGCAGCTTCTAGCATTGATGGTTTTCTGGAGATATAAATCTGTTTCTTCACATCAGCTGAATGGTCTTATTTGAAAAAAGGTAAACTTATCTCAACCTTGAAACATACGTTGCTGGAAAGTAGGACGTTCAGGAACATACTCCACTGTCACAGGGAAATGATGTGCTAGAAGCTCCTGCTTCTACTACAGATGATTTCCTTTCTAGAGATACATGTGTTTCTTCCAATTAGCTGAAAAGACCTAATTGAAAAAAGCGAGATTTCTCCACCTTCAAAATTCTCACTGGCAGAGAGTATTTCTTAGGAAAATTAACTACTCTCCATCAGAGAAACAACAGCAAGATACTGAAGCTTGTCACACAGACAGTTTTCTTTTCTTTGGAGAGATTTCTTTGCTCTTTCAACTCAGGTTCGTAGGCCTAGTTGGAACACAGAAAGCCAATCTCCACATTGAAAAACCTACGTTCCCATATGTATTCCTTTGAAAAACGAAATCCATTTTCATCAGAAAACAATGTACGAGATGCTGAGCTTCCACAATACATGGTTCTCTTGGAGAGATAAATGTGTTGCTTCAACTCAGCTGAATTTGCCTCTTTGGAACAATGTGATGTCATGTGAACCTTGGAAAACGTCCGTCGCGGGAAGTAGTCCTTGCAAAACCGTACTCAATTTTCTCAGGAGACAATGGGCTAGATGCTCCTATTTCTGAAACAGACGGTTTTCTTTCAAGTTATGCATGTGTTTCTTTAAATTAGCTGGCTAGGCCTATTTTGAACAAAGAGATCTTATCTCCATATTGAGAAACTGAAGTTGCTCTAGGTATTTCATTGACAAACTACACTCAATCTGACAAGGAAACAATGTGTTAGATATTCCTTCTGGTAACATAGATGGTTTTCTTCGGAGAGAAACACGTGTTTGTTCAAATCAGCTGAAAAGGCCTCCATGATACAAAGGGAGCCTATCTCCATCCTGAAAAACCTAAGTTGCAAGAAGTATTCCTTTTAAATCTACTGACTACTCACATGGAAACAATATGCTAGATGCTGCAGCTTGTAGTTAGACGGTTTTCTTTGGAGAGACACATGTGTTTCTTCACCTCAGCTGAATTGACCTGTTTGGAACCAAGAGAGTCTACCTCCACCTTGAAAATCCTAACTTGCAGGAAGTATTTCTTTGAAAAAACTGGCAAAAGTCTCCCAGGGTGACAATGTTCTTATTCTCCAGGGTCAAACAGAGATGGTTTTCTTTCAGGAGATACATGTGTTCCTTTAAGTCATATAGAAAGGCCTATTTTGTAACAAAGAGCCCATATCCACATTGAATGACCTATGTTGCAGGAGGAATTCCTTTCCAAATCTATCTCGGTTCTCACAGGGAAGCAATGTGCTAGATGTTGCTGCTTGTAACATATAATGTTTCTTGGGAGAGATCCCTTTGTCTTCAACTCAGCTGAACAGGCCAACGTAGAAAAAAGGGAGCCTATCTCCACCGTGAGAAACCATGCTGCAGGAAGTATTCCAATCAAAAACAAACTTATCTCACGGGGAAACAATGTGCTACCATTCCTGCTTCCAACAGAGATGGTGTTCTTTCGAGAGGTATGTGTGTTTCTTGAAATCTGCGGAATAGGCCTATTGGAAACAAAGTGAGCCTATGTCTACATTGAAAGACCTAAACTGCCTGAAGTACTCCTTTCAAATAGTAACTCAGCTCTCTCACAGAATCAATGTGCTACATGCTGCAGCGTCTAATCTAGATGGTTTCCTTTTAGAGATACATGTGTTTCTTCAATTCACCTGATTGTGTGTATTGGGAACAAAGTGAGCCAACCCACCCTTGGAAAACGTAAGTTGCAGGAAGTCTTTCTTTGACAAACTTACTAAATTCTCACAGGGAAACAATGCCCGAATATTCCTGCTTCCAACACAGATGGCTTTCTTTGGAGAGATATATGTGTTTCTTCAAATGTGCTGAATAGGCCTACTTGGAACAAAGTGTGCCTATCTCTACATTGAAAATCCTCAGTTGCCCGAAGTACTCCTTTCAAGTACAAACTCAGATCTCACAGAGAAACCATGTGTTACATGCTGCAGCTTCTAATCCCGATGGTTTCCTTTTAGAAATACATGTGTTTCTTCAATTCACATGAAGGTGTGTATTGGGAACAAAGTGAGTCAACCCAACCTTGGAAAACGTAAATTGCAGGAAGTATTCCCTTGCAAAACCTATTCAATTCGAAGTTGGAAACAATATGGGGGATGCTCCTTCTTCCACAGAGATGTTTTCTTTGAGAGACACACGTGTTTCTTCAAGTTAGCTGGACAGGCCTATTTGCTTACTGACTGTAACATATAAGATTTCTTTGGAGAGATACATGTGTTTCTTCAATGCAGCTGAAAAATGCCAATGTGGAAATAAGGGAGCCTCTCTCCACCATGAAGCACCCTGTTGCAGGAAGTATTCCATTTACAAACAAACACAATCTCCCAGGGAGACAATGTGCTATTACTCATGCTTCCAGCAGAGATGGTTTTTTTGGAGAAATATATGTGTTTCTTCAAATCTGCTGAACAGGCCTATTAGGAACAAAGAGAGCCTATGTCTACATTGAAAAAGCTAAATTGCCTGAAGTACTCCTTTCAAATATTAACTCAGCTGTCACAGGGAAACAATGAGCTGCACGGTACAGCTTCTAACATAGATGGTTTCCTTTTAGAGGTACGTGTGTTTCTTCAACTCACCTGCCTGTGTCTATCTGGAAAAAAGTGAGCCTATCCCAACCTTGAAAACCCTAAGCTGTAGGAAGTATTCCTATGCAAAGCCTTCTCAATTCTTACTGGGATACAATGTGGTGGATTCTCCTGCTTCTCACACAGATGTTTTCTGTCAAAAGACACATGTGTTTGTTCAAATTAGCCGGGGAGGCCTATTTGGAACAAACAACCCTTTGTTCCCCTTGCAAATTCTGAATGGTGGGAAGAAATTCTTTTAAAATACTCATTTTTAACAGGGAAGCAATGTGCTAGATGTTGAAGATTGTAACATAGATAGTTTTCTTTGCAGAGACACTGATGTTTTTACAACTTAGCTCACAGGCCTACGTGGAAGATAGAGAGCCTATCTCCCTTTGAAAAACGTAAGTTGCCCAAAGTATTCCTTTTAAAATGAAACTCAATTCTCTGAGGGAAAGAATGTGCTATATGCTCCTGATTCTGACTCAAGTGGTTTCTTTTGAGATACATGAGTTCCTTTAACTCTGCTGAAAGGGCCTATTTGGAACAAACAGCCTATCTCCACCTTGAATTTCAAAGATGCAGGAAGTACTGCTTTCAAAAACTTACTGGTTTTTACACGGGTAAACAATGAAGTACATGGCGAAGTTTGTAATCTAGTTGGTTTTCGTTTAGTGCTCCATGTGTTTCTTGAACTCATCTGAATAGGCCCATTTGGAACAAAGAGAGCCTACGTTCACTTTGAAAAATGTAATTTATAGGAAGTACTCCTATCAATAATTAACTCTCTTCTCAGAGGTATACTAGGTCCTAGATTCTATAGCTTGTATCACAGATAGTTTTCTGTCAAGAGATAAATGTGTTTCTTCAACTTGCCTGAATAGGCCTATTTCAAAAAAAAAGAGCTGATTTTCCCTTTGAAAAACCTAAGTCACAGGAAGTATTCCTTCAAAAACCAGCTCAATTCTCGCAGTGAAACAAGCTCCTAGATGCTGCAGTTTTGAACATAGATGGTTTTCTTTGGACAGATACATGTCTTTGTTCACCTCAGCTGAATAGACCTATTTGTTACAAAGAGAGCCTCTCTCCACCTTGAAAAACCTAAGTTGCCAAAGTGTTCATTTTCTATGTACTGAATACTCAGAGGGAAACAATGTGCTACATGTTGCAGCTTCTAGCATTGATGGTTTTCTGGAGATATAAATCTGTTTCTTCACATCAGCTGAATGGTCTTATTTGAAAAAAGGTAAACTTATCTCAACCTTGAAACATACGTTGCTGGAAAGTAGGACGTTCAGGAACATACTCCACTGTCACAGGGAAATGATGTGCTAGAAGCTCCTGCTTCTACTACAGATGATTTCCTTTCTAGAGATACATGTGTTTCTTCCAATTAGCTGAAAAGACCTAATTGAAAAAAGCGAGATTTCTCCACCTTCAAAATTCTCACTGGCAGAGAGTATTTCTTAGGAAAATTAACTACTCTCCATCAGAGAAACAACAGCAAGATACTGAAGCTTGTCACACAGACAGTTTTCTTTTCTTTGGAGAGATTTCTTTACTCTTTCAACTCAGGTTCGTAGGCCTAGTTGGAACACAGAAAGCCAATCTCCACATTGAAAAACCTACGTTCCCATATGTATTCCTTTGAAAAACGAAATCCATTTTCATCAGAAAACAATGTACGAGATGCTGAGCTTCTACAATACATGGTTCTCTTGGAGAGATAAATGTGTTGCTTCAACTCAGCTGAATTTGCCTCTTTGGAACAATGTGATCTCATGTGAACCTTGGAAAACGTCCGTCGCGGGAAGTAGTCCTTGCAAAACCGTACTCAATTTTCTCAGGAGACAATGGGCTAGATGCTCCTATTTCTGAAACAGACGGTTTTCTTTCAAGTTATGCATGTGTTTCTTTAAATTAGCTGGCTAGGCCTATTTTGAACAAAGAGATCTTATCTCCATATTGAGAAACTGAAGTTGCTCTAGGTATTTCATTGACAAACTACACTCAATCTGACAAGGAAACAATGTGTTAGATATTCCTTCTGGTAACATAGATGGTTTTCTTCGGAGAGAAACACGTGTTTGTTCAAATCAGCTGAAAAGGCCTCCATGATACAAAGGGAGCCTATCTCCATCCTGAAAAACCTAAGTTGCAAGAAGTATTCCTTTTAAATCTACTGACTACTCACATGGAAACAATATGCTAGATGCTGCAGCTTGTAGTTAGACGGTTTTCTTTGGAGAGACACATGTGTTTCTTCACCTCAGCTGAATTGACCTGTTTGGAACCAAGAGAGTCTACCTCCACCTTGAAAATCCTAACTTGCAGGAAGTATTTCTTTGAAAAAACTGGCAAAAGTCTCCCAGGGTGACAATGTTCTTATTCTCCAGGGTCAAACAGAGATGGTTTTCTTTCAGGAGATACATGTGTTCCTTTAAGTCATATAGAAAGGCCTATTTTGTAACAAAGAGCCCATATCCACATTGAATGACCTATGTTGCAGGAGGAATTCCTTTCCAAATCTATCTCGGTTCTCACAGGGAAGCAATGTGCTAGATGTTGCTGCTTGTAACATATAATGTTTCTTGGGAGAGATCCCTTTGTCTTCAACTCAGCTGAACAGGCCAACGTAGAAAAAAGGGAGCCTATCTCCACCGTGAGAAACCATGCTGCAGGAAGTATTCCAATCAAAAACAAACTTATCTCACGGGGAAACAATGTGCTACCATTCCTGCTTCCAACAGAGATGGTGTTCTTTCGAGAGGTATGTGTGTTTCTTGAAATCTGCGGAATAGGCCTATTGGAAACAAAGTGAGCCTATGTCTACATTGAAAGACCTAAACTGCCTGAAGTACTCCTTTCAAATAGTAACTCAGCTCTCTCACAGAATCAATGTGCTACATGCTGCAGCGTCTAATCTAGATGGTTTCCTTTTAGAGATACATGTGTTTCTTCAATTCACCTGATTGTGTGTATTGGGAACAAAGTGAGCCAACCCACCCTTGGAAAACGTAAGTTGCAGGAAGTCTTTCTTTGACAAACTTACTAAATTCTCACAGGGAAACAATGCCCGAATATTCCTGCTTCCAACACAGATGGCTTTCTTTGGAGAGATATATGTGTTTCTTCAAATGTGCTGAATAGGCCTACTTGGAACAAAGTGTGCCTATCTCTACATTGAAAATCCTCAGTTGCCCGAAGTACTCCTTTCAAGTACAAACTCAGATCTCACAGAGAAACCATGTGTTACATGCTGCAGCTTCTAATCCCGATGGTTTCCTTTTAGAAATACATGTGTTTCTTCAATTCACATGAAGGTGTGTATTGGGAACAAAGTGAGTCAACCCAACCTTGGAAAACGTAAATTGCAGGAAGTATTCCCTTGCAAAACCTATTCAATTCGAAGTTGGAAACAATATGGGGGATGCTCCTTCTTCCACAGAGATGTTTTCTTTGAGAGACACACGTGTTTCTTCAAGTTAGCTGGACAGGCCTATTTGCTTACTGACTGTAACATATAAGATTTCTTTGGAGAGATACATGTGTTTCTTCAATGCAGCTGAAAAATGCCAATGTGGAAATAAGGGAGCCTCTCTCCACCATGAAGCACCCTGTTGCAGGAAGTATTCCATTTACAAACAAACACAATCTCCCAGGGAGACAATGTGCTATTACTCATGCTTCCAGCAGAGATGGTTTTTTTGGAGAAATATATGTGTTTCTTCAAATCTGCTGAACAGGCCTATTAGGAACAAAGAGAGCCTATGTCTACATTGAAAAAGCTAAATTGCCTGAAGTACTCCTTTCAAATATTAACTCAGCTGTCACAGGGAAACAATGAGCTGCACGGTACAGCTTCTAACATAGATGGTTTCCTTTTAGAGGTACGTGTGTTTCTTCAACTCACCTGCCTGTGTCTATCTGGAAAAAAGTGAGCCTATCCCAACCTTGAAAACCCTAAGCTGTAGGAAGTATTCCTATGCAAAGCCTTCTCAATTCTTACTGGGATACAATGTGGTGGATTCTCCTGCTTCTCACACAGATGTTTTCTGTCAAAAGACACATGTGTTTGTTCAAATTAGCCGGGGAGGCCTATTTGGAACAAACAACCCTTTGTTCCCCTTGCAAATTCTGAATGGTGGGAAGAAATTCTTTTAAAATACTCATTTTTAACAGGGAAGCAATGTGCTAGATGTTGAAGATTGTAACATAGATAGTTTTCTTTGCAGAGACACTGATGTTTTTACAACTTAGCTCACAGGCCTACGTGGAAGATAGAGAGCCTATCTCCCTTTGAAAAACGTAAGTTGCCCAAAGTATTCCTTTTAAAATGAAACTCAATTCTCTGAGGGAAAGAATGTGCTATATGCTCCTGATTCTGACTCAAGTGGTTTCTTTTGAGATACATGAGTTCCTTTAACTCTGCTGAAAGGGCCTATTTGGAACAAACAGCCTATCTCCACCTTGAATTTCAAAGATGCAGGAAGTACTGCTTTCAAAAACTTACTGGTTTTTACACGGGTAAACAATGAAGTACATGGCGAAGTTTGTAATCTAGTTGGTTTTCGTTTAGTGCTCCATGTGTTTCTTGAACTCATCTGAATAGGCCCATTTGGAACAAAGAGAGCCTACGTTCACTTTGAAAAATGTAATTTATAGGAAGTACTCCTATCAATAATTAACTCTCTTCTCAGAGGTATACTAGGTCCTAGATTCTATAGCTTGTATCACAGATAGTTTTCTGTCAAGAGATAAATGTGTTTCTTCAACTTGCCTGAATAGGCCTATTTCAAAAAAAAAGAGCTGATTTTCCCTTTGAAAAACCTAAGTCACAGGAAGTATTCCTTCAAAAACCAGCTCAATTCTCGCAGTGAAACAAGCTCCTAGATGCTGCAGTTTTGAACATAGATGGTTTTCTTTGGACAGATACATGTCTTTGTTCACCTCAGCTGAATAGACCTATTTGTTACAAAGAGAGCCTCTCTCCACCTTGAAAAACCTAAGTTGCCAAAGTGTTCATTTTCTATGTACTGAATACTCAGAGGGAAACAATGTGCTACATGTTGCAGCTTCTAGCATTGATGGTTTTCTGGAGATATAAATCTGTTTCTTCACATCAGCTGAATGGTCTTATTTGAAAAAAGGTAAACTTATCTCAACCTTGAAACATACGTTGCTGGAAAGTAGGACGTTCAGGAACATACTCCACTGTCACAGGGAAATGATGTGCTAGAAGCTCCTGCTTCTACTACAGATGATTTCCTTTCTAGAGATACATGTGTTTCTTCCAATTAGCTGAAAAGACCTAATTGAAAAAAGCGAGATTTCTCCACCTTCAAAATTCTCACTGGCAGAGAGTATTTCTTAGGAAAATTAACTACTCTCCATCAGAGAAACAACAGCAAGATACTGAAGCTTGTCACACAGACAGTTTTCTTTTCTTTGGAGAGATTTCTTTGCTCTTTCAACTCAGGTTTGTAGGCCTAGTTGGAACACAGAAAGCCAATCTCCACATTGAAAAACCTACGTTCCCATATGTATTCCTTTGAAAAACGAAATCCATTTTCATCAGAAAACAATGTACGAGATGCTGAGCTTCTACAATACATGGTTCTCTTGGAGAGATAAATGTGTTGCTTCAACTCAGCTGAATTTTCCTCTTTGGAACAATGTGATCTCATGTGAACCTTGGAAAACGTCCGTCGCGGGAAGTAGTCCTTGCAAAACCGTACTCAATTTTCTCAGGAGACAATGGGCTAGATGCTCCTATTTCTGAAACAGACGGTTTTCTTTCAAGTTATGCATGTGTTTCTTTAAATTAGCTGGCTAGGCCTATTTTGAACAAAGAGATCTTATCTCCATATTGAGAAACTGAAGTTGCTCTAGGTATTTCATTGACAAACTACACTCAATCTGACAAGGAAACAATGTGTTAGATATTCCTTCTGGTAACATAGATGGTTTTCTTCGGAGAGAAACACGTGTTTGTTCAAATCAGCTGAAAAGGCCTCCATGATACAAAGGGAGCCTATCTCCATCCTGAAAAACCTAAGTTGCAAGAAGTATTCCTTTTAAATCTACTGACTACTCACATGGAAACAATATGCTAGATGCTGCAGCTTGTAGTTAGACGGTTTTCTTTGGAGAGACACATGTGTTTCTTCACCTCAGCTGAATTGACCTGTTTGGAACCAAGAGAGTCTACCTCCACCTTGAAAATCCTAACTTGCAGGAAGTATTTCTTTGAAAAAACTGGCAAAAGTCTCCCAGGGTGACAATGTTCTTATTCTCCAGGGTCAAACAGAGATGGTTTTCTTTCAGGAGATACATGTGTTCCTTTAAGTCATATAGAAAGGCCTATTTTGTAACAAAGAGCCCATATCCACATTGAATGACCTATGTTGCAGGAGGAATTCCTTTCCAAATCTATCTCGGTTCTCACAGGGAAGCAATGTGCTAGATGTTGCTGCTTGTAACATATAATGTTTCTTGGGAGAGATCCCTTTGTCTTCAACTCAGCTGAACAGGCCAACGTAGAAAAAAGGGAGCCTATCTCCACCGTGAGAAACCATGCTGCAGGAAGTATTCCAATCAAAAACAAACTTATCTCACGGGGAAACAATGTGCTACCATTCCTGCTTCCAACAGAGATGGTGTTCTTTCGAGAGGTATGTGTGTTTCTTGAAATCTGCGGAATAGGCCTATTGGAAACAAAGTGAGCCTATGTCTACATTGAAAGACCTAAACTGCCTGAAGTACTCCTTTCAAATAGTAACTCAGCTCTCTCACAGAATCAATGTGCTACATGCTGCAGCGTCTAATCTAGATGGTTTCCTTTTAGAGATACATGTGTTTCTTCAATTCACCTGATTGTGTGTATTGGGAACAAAGTGAGCCAACCCACCCTTGGAAAACGTAAGTTGCAGGAAGTCTTTCTTTGACAAACTTACTAAATTCTCACAGGGAAACAATGCCCGAATATTCCTGCTTCCAACAGAGATGGCTTTCTTTGGAGAGATATATGTGTTTCTTCAAATGTGCTGAATAGGCCTACTTGGAACAAAGTGTGCCTATCTCTACATTGAAAATCCTCAGTTGCCCGAAGTACTCCTTTCAAGTACAAACTCAGATCTCACAGAGAAACCATGTGTTACATGCTGCAGCTTCTAATCCCGATGGTTTCCTTTTAGAAATACATGTGTTTCTTCAATTCACATGAAGGTGTGTATTGGGAACAAAGTGAGTCAACCCAACCTTGGAAAACGTAAATTGCAGGAAGTATTCCCTTGCAAAACCTATTCAATTCGAAGTTGGAAACAATATGGGGGATGCTCCTTCTTCCACAGAGATGTTTTCTTTGAGAGACACACGTGTTTCTTCAAGTTAGCTGGACAGGCCTATTTGCTTACTGACTGTAACATATAAGATTTCTTTGGAGAGATACATGTGTTTCTTCAATGCAGCTGAAAAATGCCAATGTGGAAATAAGGGAGCCTCTCTCCACCATGAAGCACCCTGTTGCAGGAAGTATTCCATTTACAAACAAACACAATCTCCCAGGGAGACAATGTGCTATTACTCATGCTTCCAGCAGAGATGGTTTTTTTGGAGAAATATATGTGTTTCTTCAAATCTGCTGAACAGGCCTATTAGGAACAAAGAGAGCCTATGTCTACATTGAAAAAGCTAAATTGCCTGAAGTACTCCTTTCAAATATTAACTCAGCTGTCACAGGGAAACAATGAGCTGCACGGTACAGCTTCTAACATAGATGGTTTCCTTTTAGAGGTACGTGTGTTTCTTCAACTCACCTGCCTGTGTCTATCTGGAAAAAAGTGAGCCTATCCCAACCTTGAAAACCCTAAGCTGTAGGAAGTATTCCTATGCAAAGCCTTCTCAATTCTTACTGGGATACAATGTGGTGGATTCTCCTGCTTCTCACACAGATGTTTTCTGTCAAAAGACACATGTGTTTGTTCAAATTAGCCGGGGAGGCCTATTTGGAACAAACAACCCTTTGTTCCCCTTGCAAATTCTGAATGGTGGGAAGAAATTCTTTTAAAATACTCATTTTTAACAGGGAAGCAATGTGCTAGATGTTGAAGATTGTAACATAGATAGTTTTCTTTGCAGAGACACTAATGTTTTTACAACTTAGCTCACAGGCCTACGTGGAAGATAGAGAGCCTATCTCCCTTTGAAAAACGTAAGTTGCCCAAAGTATTCCTTTTAAAATGAAACTCAATTCTCTGAGGGAAAGAATGTGCTATATGCTCCTGATTCTGACTCAAGTGGTTTCTTTTGAGATACATGAGTTCCTTTAACTCTGCTGAAAGGGCCTATTTGGAACAAACAGCCTATCTCCACCTTGAATTTCAAAGATGCAGGAAGTACTGCTTTCAAAAACTTACTGGTTTTTACACGGGTAAACAATGAAGTACATGGCGAAGTTTGTAATCTAGTTGGTTTTCGTTTAGTGCTCCATGTGTTTCTTGAACTCATCTGAATAGGCCCATTTGGAACAAAGAGAGCCTACGTTCACTTTGAAAAATGTAATTTATAGGAAGTACTCCTATCAATAATTAACTCTCTTCTCAGAGGTATACTAGGTCCTAGATTCTATAGCTTGTATCACAGATAGTTTTCTGTCAAGAGATAAATGTGTTTCTTCAACTTGCCTGAATAGGCCTATTTCAAAAAAAAAGAGCTGATTTTCCCTTTGAAAAACCTAAGTCACAGGAAGTATTCCTTCAAAAACCAGCTCAATTCTCGCAGTGAAACAAGCTCCTAGATGCTGCAGTTTTGAACATAGATGGTTTTCTTTGGACAGATACATGTCTTTGTTCACCTCAGCTGAATAGACCTATTTGTTACAAAGAGAGCCTCTCTCCACCTTGAAAAACCTAAGTTGCCAAAGTGTTCATTTTCTATGTACTGAATACTCAGAGGGAAACAATGTGCTACATGTTGCAGCTTCTAGCATTGATGGTTTTCTGGAGATATAAATCTGTTTCTTCACATCAGCTGAATGGTCTTATTTGAAAAAAGGTAAACTTATCTCAACCTTGAAACATACGTTGCTGGAAAGTAGGACGTTCAGGAACATACTCCACTGTCACAGGGAAATGATGTGCTAGAAGCTCCTGCTTCTACTACAGATGATTTCCTTTCTAGAGATACATGTGTTTCTTCCAATTAGCTGAAAAGACCTAATTGAAAAAAGCGAGATTTCTCCACCTTCAAAATTCTCACTGGCAGAGAGTATTTCTTAGGAAAATTAACTACTCTCCATCAGAGAAACAACAGCAAGATACTGAAGCTTGTCACACAGACAGTTTTCTTTTCTTTGGAGAGATTTCTTTGCTCTTTCAACTCAGGTTTGTAGGCCTAGTTGGAACACAGAAAGCCAATCTCCACATTGAAAAACCTACGTTCCCATATGTATTCCTTTGAAAAACGAAATCCATTTTCATCAGAAAACAATGTACGAGATGCTGAGCTTCTACAATACATGGTTCTCTTGGAGAGATAAATGTGTTGCTTCAACTCAGCTGAATTTTCCTCTTTGGAACAATGTGATCTCATGTGAACCTTGGAAAACGTCCGTCGCGGGAAGTAGTCCTTGCAAAACCGTACTCAATTTTCTCAGGAGACAATGGGCTAGATGCTCCTATTTCTGAAACAGACGGTTTTCTTTCAAGTTATGCATGTGTTTCTTTAAATTAGCTGGCTAGGCCTATTTTGAACAAAGAGATCTTATCTCCATATTGAGAAACTGAAGTTGCTCTAGGTATTTCATTGACAAACTACACTCAATCTGACAAGGAAACAATGTGTTAGATATTCCTTCTGGTAACATAGATGGTTTTCTTCGGAGAGAAACACGTGTTTGTTCAAATCAGCTGAAAAGGCCTCCATGATACAAAGGGAGCCTATCTCCATCCTGAAAAACCTAAGTTGCAAGAAGTATTCCTTTTAAATCTACTGACTACTCACATGGAAACAATATGCTAGATGCTGCAGCTTGTAGTTAGACGGTTTTCTTTGGAGAGACACATGTGTTTCTTCACCTCAGCTGAATTGACCTGTTTTGAACCAAGAGAGTCTACCTCCACCTTGAAAATCCTAACTTGCAGGAAGTATTTCTTTGAAAAAACTGGCAAAAGTCTCCCAGGGTGACAATGTTCTTATTCTCCAGGGTCAAACAGAGATGGTTTTCTTTCAGGAGATACATGTGTTCCTTTAAGTCATATAGAAAGGCCTATTTTGTAACAAAGAGCCCATATCCACATTGAATGACCTATGTTGCAGGAGGAATTCCTTTCCAAATCTATCTCGGTTCTCACAGGGAAGCAATGTGCTAGATGTTGCTGCTTGTAACATATAATGTTTCTTGGGAGAGATCCCTTTGTCTTCAACTCAGCTGAACAGGCCAACGTAGAAAAAAGGGAGCCTATCTCCACCGTGAGAAACCATGCTGCAGGAAGTATTCCAATCAAAAACAAACTTATCTCACGGGGAAACAATGTGCTACCATTCCTGCTTCCAACAGAGATGGTGTTCTTTCGAGAGGTATGTGTGTTTCTTGAAATCTGCGGAATAGGCCTATTGGAAACAAAGTGAGCCTATGTCTACATTGAAAGACCTAAACTGCCTGAAGTACTCCTTTCAAATAGTAACTCAGCTCTCTCACAGAATCAATGTGCTACATGCTGCAGCGTCTAATCTAGATGGTTTCCTTTTAGAGATACATGTGTTTCTTCAATTCACCTGATTGTGTGTATTGGGAACAAAGTGAGCCAACCCACCCTTGGAAAACGTAAGTTGCAGGAAGTCTTTCTTTGACAAACTTACTAAATTCTCACAGGGAAACAATGCCCGAATATTCCTGCTTCCAACAGAGATGGCTTTCTTTGGAGAGATATATGTGTTTCTTCAAATGTGCTGAATAGGCCTACTTGGAACAAAGTGTGCCTATCTCTACATTGAAAATCCTCAGTTGCCCGAAGTACTCCTTTCAAGTACTAACTCAGATCTCACAGAGAAACCATGTGCTACATGCTGCAGCTTCTAATCCCGATGGTTTCCTTTTAGAAATACATGTGTTTCTTCAATTCACATGAAGGTGTGTATTGGGAACAAAGTGAGTCAACCCAACCTTGGAAAACGTAAATTGCAGGAAGTATTCCCTTGCAAAACCTATTCAATTCGAAGTTGGAAACAATATGGGGGATGCTCCTTCTTCCACAGAGATGTTTTCTTTGAGAGACACACGTGTTTCTTCAAGTTAGCTGGACAGGCCTATTTGCTTACTGACTGTAACATATAAGATTTCTTTGGAGAGATACATGTGTTTCTTCAATGCAGCTGAAAAATGCCAATGTGGAAATAAGGGAGCCTCTCTCCACCATGAAGCACCCTGTTGCAGGAAGTATTCCATTTACAAACAAACACAATCTCCCAGGGAGACAATGTGCTATTACTCATGCTTCCAGCAGAGATGGTTTTTTTGGAGAAATATATGTGTTTCTTCAAATCTGCTGAACAGGCCTATTAGGAACAAAGAGAGCCTATGTCTACATTGAAAAAGCTAAATTGCCTGAAGTACTCCTTTCAAATATTAACTCAGCTGTCACAGGGAAACAATGAGCTGCACGGTACAGCTTCTAACATAGATGGTTTCCTTTTAGAGGTACGTGTGTTTCTTCAACTCACCTGCCTGTGTCTATCTGGAAAAAAGTGAGCCTATCCCAACCTTGAAAACCCTAAGCTGTAGGAAGTATTCCTATGCAAAGCCTTCTCAATTCTTACTGGGATACAATGTGGTGGATTCTCCTGCTTCTCACACAGATGTTTTCTGTCAAAAGACACATGTGTTTGTTCAAATTAGCCGGGGAGGCCTATTTGGAACAAACAACCCTTTGTTCCCCTTGCAAATTCTGAATGGTGGGAAGAAATTCTTTTAAAATACTCATTTTTAACAGGGAAGCAATGTGCTAGATGTTGAAGATTGTAACATAGATAGTTTTCTTTGCAGAGACACTGATGTTTTTACAACTTAGCTCACAGGCCTACGTGGAAGATAGAGAGCCTATCTCCCTTTGAAAAACGTAAGTTGCCCAAAGTATTCCTTTTAAAATGAAACTCAATTCTCTGAGGGAAAGAATGTGCTATATGCTCCTGATTCTGACTCAAGTGGTTTCTTTTGAGATACATGAGTTCCTTTAACTCTGCTGAAAGGGCCTATTTGGAACAAACAGCCTATCTCCACCTTGAATTTCAAAGATGCAGGAAGTACTGCTTTCAAAAACTTACTGGTTTTTACACGGGTAAACAATGAAGTACATGGCGAAGTTTGTAATCTAGTTGGTTTTCGTTTAGTGCTCCATGTGTTTCTTGAACTCATCTGAATAGGCCCATTTGGAACAAAGAGAGCCTACGTTCACTTTGAAAAATGTAATTTATAGGAAGTACTCCTATCAATAATTAACTCTCTTCTCAGAGGTATACTAGGTCCTAGATTCTATAGCTTGTATCACAGATAGTTTTCTGTCAAGAGATAAATGTGTTTCTTCAACTTGCCTGAATAGGCCTATTTCAAAAAAAAAGAGCTGATTTTCCCTTTGAAAAACCTAAGTCACAGGAAGTATTCCTTCAAAAACCAGCTCAATTCTCGCAGTGAAACAAGCTCCTAGATGCTGCAGTTTTGAACATAGATGGTTTTCTTTGGACAGATACATGTCTTTGTTCACCTCAGCTGAATAGACCTATTTGTTACAAAGAGAGCCTCTCTCCACCTTGAAAAACCTAAGTTGCCAAAGTGTTCATTTTCTATGTACTGAATACTCAGAGGGAAACAATGTGCTACATGTTGCAGCTTCTAGCATTGATGGTTTTCTGGAGATATAAATCTGTTTCTTCACATCAGCTGAATGGTCTTATTTGAAAAAAGGTAAACTTATCTCAACCTTGAAACATACGTTGCTGGAAAGTAGGACGTTCAGGAACATACTCCACTGTCACAGGGAAATGATGTGCTAGAAGCTCCTGCTTCTACTACAGATGATTTCCTTTCTAGAGATACATGTGTTTCTTCCAATTAGCTGAAAAGACCTAATTGAAAAAAGCGAGATTTCTCCACCTTCAAAATTCTCACTGGCAGAGAGTATTTCTTAGGAAAATTAACTACTCTCCATCAGAGAAACAACAGCAAGATACTGAAGCTTGTCACACAGACAGTTTTCTTTTCTTTGGAGAGATTTCTTTGCTCTTTCAACTCAGGTTTGTAGGCCTAGTTGGAACACAGAAAGCCAATCTCCACATTGAAAAACCTACGTTCCCATATGTATTCCTTTGAAAAACGAAATCCATTTTCATCAGAAAACAATGTACGAGATGCTGAGCTTCTACAATACATGGTTCTCTTGGAGAGATAAATGTGTTGCTTCAACTCAGCTGAATTTTCCTCTTTGGAACAATGTGATCTCATGTGAACCTTGGAAAACGTCCGTCGCGGGAAGTAGTCCTTGCAAAACCGTACTCAATTTTCTCAGGAGACAATGGGCTAGATGCTCCTATTTCTGAAACAGACGGTTTTCTTTCAAGTTATGCATGTGTTTCTTTAAATTAGCTGGCTAGGCCTATTTTGAACAAAGAGATCTTATCTCCATATTGAGAAACTGAAGTTGCTCTAGGTATTTCATTGACAAACTACACTCAATCTGACAAGGAAACAATGTGTTAGATATTCCTTCTGGTAACATAGATGGTTTTCTTCGGAGAGAAACACGTGTTTGTTCAAATCAGCTGAAAAGGCCTCCATGATACAAAGGGAGCCTATCTCCATCCTGAAAAACCTAAGTTGCAAGAAGTATTCCTTTTAAATCTACTGACTACTCACATGGAAACAATATGCTAGATGCTGCAGCTTGTAGTTAGACGGTTTTCTTTGGAGAGACACATGTGTTTCTTCACCTCAGCTGAATTGACCTGTTTTGAACCAAGAGAGTCTACCTCCACCTTGAAAATCCTAACTTGCAGGAAGTATTTCTTTGAAAAAACTGGCAAAAGTCTCCCAGGGTGACAATGTTCTTATTCTCCAGGGTCAAACAGAGATGGTTTTCTTTCAGGAGATACATGTGTTCCTTTAAGTCATATAGAAAGGCCTATTTTGTAACAAAGAGCCCATATCCACATTGAATGACCTATGTTGCAGGAGGAATTCCTTTCCAAATCTATCTCGGTTCTCACAGGGAAGCAATGTGCTAGATGTTGCTGCTTGTAACATATAATGTTTCTTGGGAGAGATCCCTTTGTCTTCAACTCAGCTGAACAGGCCAACGTAGAAAAAAGGGAGCCTATCTCCACCGTGAGAAACCATGCTGCAGGAAGTATTCCAATCAAAAACAAACTTATCTCACGGGGAAACAATGTGCTACCATTCCTGCTTCCAACAGAGATGGTGTTCTTTCGAGAGGTATGTGTGTTTCTTGAAATCTGCGGAATAGGCCTATTGGAAACAAAGTGAGCCTATGTCTACATTGAAAGACCTAAACTGCCTGAAGTACTCCTTTCAAATAGTAACTCAGCTCTCTCACATAATCAATGTGCTACATGCTGCAGCGTCTAATCTAGATGGTTTCCTTTTAGAGATACATGTGTTTCTTCAATTCACCTGATTGTGTGTATTGGGAACAAAGTGAGCCAACCCACCCTTGGAAAACGTAAGTTGCAGGAAGTCTTTCTTTGACAAACTTACTAAATTCTCACAGGGAAACAATGCCCGAATATTCCTGCTTCCAACAGAGATGGCTTTCTTTGGAGAGATATATGTGTTTCTTCAAATGTGCTGAATAGGCCTACTTGGAACAAAGTGTGCCTATCTCTACATTGAAAATCCTCAGTTGCCCGAAGTACTCCTTTCAAGTACTAACTCAGATCTCACAGAGAAACCATGTGCTACATGCTGCAGCTTCTAATCCCGATGGTTTCCTTTTAGAAATACATGTGTTTCTTCAATTCACATGAAGGTGTGTATTGGGAACAAAGTGAGTCAACCCAACCTTGGAAAACGTAAATTGCAGGAAGTATTCCCTTGCAAAACCTATTCAATTCGAAGTTGGAAACAATATGGGGGATGCTCCTTCTTCCACAGAGATGTTTTCTTTGAGAGACACACGTGTTTCTTCAAGTTAGCTGGACAGGCCTATTTGCTTACTGACTGTAACATATAAGATTTCTTTGGAGAGATACATGTGTTTCTTCAATGCAGCTGAAAAATGCCAATGTGGAAATAAGGGAGCCTCTCTCCACCATGAAGCACCCTGTTGCAGGAAGTATTCCATTTACAAACAAACACAATCTCCCAGGGAGACAATGTGCTATTACTCATGCTTCCAGCAGAGATGGTTTTTTTGGAGAAATATATGTGTTTCTTCAAATCTGCTGAACAGGCCTATTAGGAACAAAGAGAGCCTATGTCTACATTGAAAAAGCTAAATTGCCTGAAGTACTCCTTTCAAATATTAACTCAGCTGTCACAGGGAAACAATGAGCTGCACGGTGCAGCTTGTAACATAGATGGTTTCCTTTTAGAGGTACGTGTGTTTCTTCAACTCACCTGCCTGTGTCTATCTGGAAAAAAGTGAGCCTATCCCAACCTTGAAAACCCTAAGCTGTAGGAAGTATTCCTATGCAAAGCCTTCTCAATTCTTACTGGGATACAATGTGGTGGATTCTCCTGCTTCTCACACAGATGTTTTCTGTCAAAAGACACATGTGTTTGTTCAAATTAGCCGGGGAGGCCTATTTGGAACAAACAACCCTTTGTTCCCCTTGCAAATTCTGAATGGTGGGAAGAAATTCTTTTAAAATACTCATTTTTAACAGGGAAGCAATGTGCTAGATGTTGAAGATTGTAACATAGATAGTTTTCTTTGCAGAGACACTGATGTTTTTACAACTTAGCTCACAGGCCTACGTGGAAGATAGAGAGCCTATCTCCCTTTGAAAAACGTAAGTTGCCCAAAGTATTCCTTTTAAAATGAAACTCAATTCTCTGAGGGAAAGAATGTGCTATATGCTCCTGATTCTGACTCAAGTGGTTTCTTTTGAGATACATGAGTTCCTTTAACTCTGCTGAAAGGGCCTATTTGGAACAAACAGCCTATCTCCACCTTGAATTTCAAAGATGCAGGAAGTACTGCTTTCAAAAACTTACTGGTTTTTACACGGGTAAACAATGAAGTACATGGCGAAGTTTGTAATCTAGTTGGTTTTCGTTTAGTGCTCCATGTGTTTCTTGAACTCATCTGAATAGGCCCATTTGGAACAAAGAGAGCCTACGTTCACTTTGAAAAATGTAATTTATAGGAAGTACTCCTATCAATAATTAACTCTCTTCTCAGAGGTATACTAGGTCCTAGATTCTATAGCTTGTATCACAGATAGTTTTCTGTCAAGAGATAAATGTGTTTCTTCAACTTGCCTGAATAGGCCTATTTCAAAAAAAAAGAGCTGATTTTCCCTTTGAAAAACCTAAGTCACAGGAAGTATTCCTTCAAAAACCAGCTCAATTCTCGCAGTGAAACAAGCTCCTAGATGCTGCAGTTTTGAACATAGATGGTTTTCTTTGGACAGATACATGTCTTTGTTCACCTCAGCTGAATAGACCTATTTGTTACAAAGAGAGCCTCTCTCCACCTTGAAAAACCTAAGTTGCCAAAGTGTTCATTTTCTATGTACTGAATACTCAGAGGGAAACAATGTGCTACATGTTGCAGCTTCTAGCATTGATGGTTTTCTGGAGATATAAATCTGTTTCTTCACATCAGCTGAATGGTCTTATTTGAAAAAAGGTAAACTTATCTCAACCTTGAAACATACGTTGCTGGAAAGTAGGACGTTCAGGAACATACTCCACTGTCACAGGGAAATGATGTGCTAGAAGCTCCTGCTTCTACTACAGATGATTTCCTTTCTAGAGATACATGTGTTTCTTCCAATTAGCTGAAAAGACCTAATTGAAAAAAGCGAGATTTCTCCACCTTCAAAATTCTCACTGGCAGAGAGTATTTCTTAGGAAAATTAACTACTCTCCATCAGAGAAACAACAGCAAGATACTGAAGCTTGTCACACAGACAGTTTTCTTTTCTTTGGAGAGATTTCTTTGCTCTTTCAACTCAGGTTTGTAGGCCTAGTTGGAACACAGAAAGCCAATCTCCACATTGAAAAACCTACGTTCCCATATGTATTCCTTTGAAAAACGAAATCCATTTTCATCAGAAAACAATGTACGAGATGCTGAGCTTCTACAATACATGGTTCTCTTGGAGAGATAAATGTGTTGCTTCAACTCAGCTGAATTTTCCTCTTTGGAACAATGTGATCTCATGTGAACCTTGGAAAACGTCCGTCGCGGGAAGTAGTCCTTGCAAAACCGTACTCAATTTTCTCAGGAGACAATGGGCTAGATGCTCCTATTTCTGAAACAGACGGTTTTCTTTCAAGTTATGCATGTGTTTCTTTAAATTAGCTGGCTAGGCCTATTTTGAACAAAGAGATCTTATCTCCATATTGAGAAACTGAAGTTGCTCTAGGTATTTCATTGACAAACTACACTCAATCTGACAAGGAAACAATGTGTTAGATATTCCTTCTGGTAACATAGATGGTTTTCTTCGGAGAGAAACACGTGTTTGTTCAAATCAGCTGAAAAGGCCTCCATGATACAAAGGGAGCCTATCTCCATCCTGAAAAACCTAAGTTGCAAGAAGTATTCCTTTTAAATCTACTGACTACTCACATGGAAACAATATGCTAGATGCTGCAGCTTGTAGTTAGACGGTTTTCTTTGGAGAGACACATGTGTTTCTTCACCTCAGCTGAATTGACCTGTTTTGAACCAAGAGAGTCTACCTCCACCTTGAAAATCCTAACTTGCAGGAAGTATTTCTTTGAAAAAACTGGCAAAAGTCTCCCAGGGTGACAATGTTCTTATTCTCCAGGGTCAAACAGAGATGGTTTTCTTTCAGGAGATACATGTGTTCCTTTAAGTCATATAGAAAGGCCTATTTTGTAACAAAGAGCCCATATCCACATTGAATGACCTATGTTGCAGGAGGAATTCCTTTCCAAATCTATCTCGGTTCTCACAGGGAAGCAATGTGCTAGATGTTGCTGCTTGTAACATATAATGTTTCTTGGGAGAGATCCCTTTGTCTTCAACTCAGCTGAACAGGCCAACGTAGAAAAAAGGGAGCCTATCTCCACCGTGAGAAACCATGCTGCAGGAAGTATTCCAATCAAAAACAAACTTATCTCACGGGGAAACAATGTGCTACCATTCCTGCTTCCAACAGAGATGGTGTTCTTTCGAGAGGTATGTGTGTTTCTTGAAATCTGCGGAATAGGCCTATTGGAAACAAAGTGAGCCTATGTCTACATTGAAAGACCTAAACTGCCTGAAGTACTCCTTTCAAATAGTAACTCAGCTCTCTCACATAATCAATGTGCTACATGCTGCAGCGTCTAATCTAGATGGTTTCCTTTTAGAGATACATGTGTTTCTTCAATTCACCTGATTGTGTGTATTGGGAACAAAGTGAGCCAACCCACCCTTGGAAAACGTAAGTTGCAGGAAGTCTTTCTTTGACAAACTTACTAAATTCTCACAGGGAAACAATGCCCGAATATTCCTGCTTCCAACAGAGATGGCTTTCTTTGGAGAGATATATGTGTTTCTTCAAATGTGCTGAATAGGCCTACTTGGAACAAAGTGTGCCTATCTCTACATTGAAAATCCTCAGTTGCCCGAAGTACTCCTTTCAAGTACTAACTCAGATCTCACAGAGAAACCATGTGCTACATGCTGCAGCTTCTAATCCCGATGGTTTCCTTTTAGAAATACATGTGTTTCTTCAATTCACATGAAGGTGTGTATTGGGAACAAAGTGAGTCAACCCAACCTTGGAAAACGTAAATTGCAGGAAGTATTCCCTTGCAAAACCTATTCAATTCGAAGTTGGAAACAATATGGGGGATGCTCCTTCTTCCACAGAGATGTTTTCTTTGAGAGACACACGTGTTTCTTCAAGTTAGCTGGACAGGCCTATTTGCTTACTGACTGTAACATATAAGATTTCTTTGGAGAGATACATGTGTTTCTTCAATGCAGCTGAAAAATGCCAATGTGGAAATAAGGGAGCCTCTCTCCACCATGAAGCACCCTGTTGCAGGAAGTATTCCATTTACAAACAAACACAATCTCCCAGGGAGACAATGTGCTATTACTCATGCTTCCAGCAGAGATGGTTTTTTTGGAGAAATATATGTGTTTCTTCAAATCTGCTGAACAGGCCTATTAGGAACAAAGAGAGCCTATGTCTACATTGAAAAAGCTAAATTGCCTGAAGTACTCCTTTCAAATATTAACTCAGCTGTCACAGGGAAACAATGAGCTGCATGGTACAGCTTCTAACATAGATGGTTTCCTTTTAGAGGTACGTGTGTTTCTTCAACTCACCTGCCTGTGTCTATCTGGAAAAAAGTGAGCCTATCCCAACCTTGAAAACCCTAAGCTGTAGGAAGTATTCCTATGCAAAGCCTTCTCAATTCTTACTGGGATACAATGTGGTGGATTCTCCTGCTTCTCACACAGATGTTTTCTGTCAAAAGACACATGTGTTTGTTCAAATTAGCCGGGGAGGCCTATTTGGAACAAACAACCCTTTGTTCCCCTTGCAAATTCTGAATGGTGGGAAGAAATTCTTTTAAAATACTCATTTTTAACAGGGAAGCAATGTGCTAGATGTTGAAGATTGTAACATAGATAGTTTTCTTTGCAGAGACACTGATGTTTTTACAACTTAGCTCACAGGCCTACGTGGAAGATAGAGAGCCTATCTCCCTTTGAAAAACGTAAGTTGCCCAAAGTATTCCTTTTAAAATGAAACTCAATTCTCTGAGGGAAAGAATGTGCTATATGCTCCTGATTCTGACTCAAGTGGTTTCTTTTGAGATACATGAGTTCCTTTAACTCTGCTGAAAGGGCCTATTTGGAACAAACAGCCTATCTCCACCTTGAATTTCAAAGATGCAGGAAGTACTGCTTTCAAAAACTTACTGGTTTTTACACGGGTAAACAATGAAGTACATGGCGAAGTTTGTAATCTAGTTGGTTTTCGTTTAGTGCTCCATGTGTTTCTTGAACTCATCTGAATAGGCCCATTTGGAACAAAGAGAGCCTACGTTCACTTTGAAAAATGTAATTTATAGGAAGTACTCCTATCAATAATTAACTCTCTTCTCAGAGGTATACTAGGTCCTAGATTCTATAGCTTGTATCACAGATAGTTTTCTGTCAAGAGATAAATGTGTTTCTTCAACTTGCCTGAATAGGCCTATTTCAAAAAAAAAGAGCTGATTTTCCCTTTGAAAAACCTAAGTCACAGGAAGTATTCCTTCAAAAACCAGCTCAATTCTCGCAGTGAAACAAGCTCCTAGATGCTGCAGTTTTGAACATAGATGGTTTTCTTTGGACAGATACATGTCTTTGTTCACCTCAGCTGAATAGACCTATTTGTTACAAAGAGAGCCTCTCTCCACCTTGAAAAACCTAAGTTGCCAAAGTGTTCATTTTCTATGTACTGAATACTCAGAGGGAAACAATGTGCTACATGTTGCAGCTTCTAGCATTGATGGTTTTCTGGAGATATAAATCTGTTTCTTCACATCAGCTGAATGGTCTTATTTGAAAAAAGGTAAACTTATCTCAACCTTGAAACATACGTTGCTGGAAAGTAGGACGTTCAGGAACATACTCCACTGTCACAGGGAAATGATGTGCTAGAAGCTCCTGCTTCTACTACAGATGATTTCCTTTCTAGAGATACATGTGTTTCTTCCAATTAGCTGAAAAGACCTAATTGAAAAAAGCGAGATTTCTCCACCTTCAAAATTCTCACTGGCAGAGAGTATTTCTTAGGAAAATTAACTACTCTCCATCAGAGAAACAACAGCAAGATACTGAAGCTTGTCACACAGACAGTTTTCTTTTCTTTGGAGAGATTTCTTTGCTCTTTCAACTCAGGTTCGTAGGCCTAGTTGGAACACAGAAAGCCAATCTCCACATTGAAAAACCTACGTTCCCATATGTATTCCTTTGAAAAACGAAATCCATTTTCATCAGAAAACAATGTACGAGATGCTGAGCTTCTACAATACATGGTTCTCTTGGAGAGATAAATGTGTTGCTTCAACTCAGCTGAATTTGCCTCTTTGGAACAATGTGATGTCATGTGAACCTTGGAAAACGTCCGTCGCGGGAAGTAGTCCTTGCAAAACCGTACTCAATTTTCTCAGGAGACAATGGGCTAGATGCTCCTATTTCTGAAACAGACGGTTTTCTTTCAAGTTATGCATGTGTTTCTTTAAATTAGCTGGCTAGGCCTATTTTGAACAAAGAGATCTTATCTCCATATTGAGAAACTGAAGTTGCTCTAGGTATTTCATTGACAAACTACACTCAATCTGACAAGGAAACAATGTGTTAGATATTCCTTCTGGTAACATAGATGGTTTTCTTCGGAGAGAAACACGTGTTTGTTCAAATCAGCTGAAAAGGCCTCCATGATACAAAGGGAGCCTATCTCCATCCTGAAAAACCTAAGTTGCAAGAAGTATTCCTTTTAAATCTACTGACTACTCACATGGAAACAATATGCTAGATGCTGCAGCTTGTAGTTAGACGGTTTTCTTTGGAGAGACACATGTGTTTCTTCACCTCAGCTGAATTGACCTGTTTTGAACCAAGAGAGTCTACCTCCACCTTGAAAATCCTAACTTGCAGGAAGTATTTCTTTGAAAAAACTGGCAAAAGTCTCCCAGGGTGACAATGTTCTTATTCTCCAGGGTCAAACAGAGATGGTTTTCTTTCAGGAGATACATGTGTTCCTTTAAGTCATATAGAAAGGCCTATTTTGTAACAAAGAGCCCATATCCACATTGAATGACCTATGTTGCAGGAGGAATTCCTGTCCAAATCTATCTCGGTTCTCACAGGGAAGCAATGTGCTGGATGTTGCTGCTTGTAACATATAATGTTTCTTGGGAGAGATCCCTTTGTCTTCAACTCAGCTGAACAGGCCAACGTAGAAAAAAGGGAGCCTATCTCCACCGTGAGAAACCATGCTGCAGGAAGTATTCCAATCAAAAACAAACTTATCTCACGGGGAAACAATGTGCTACCATTCCTGCTTCCAACAGAGATGGTGTTCTTTCGAGAGGTATGTGTGTTTCTTGAAATCTGCGGAATAGGCCTATTGGAAACAAAGTGAGCCTATGTCTACATTGAAAGACCTAAACTGCCTGAAGTACTCCTTTCAAATAGTAACTCAGCTCTCTCACAGAATCAATGTGCTACATGCTGCAGCGTCTAATCTAGATGGTTTCCTTTTAGAGATACATGTGTTTCTTCAATTCACCTGATTGTGTGTATTGGGAACAAAGTGAGCCAACCCACCCTTGGAAAACGTAAGTTGCAGGAAGTCTTTCTTTGACAAACTTACTAAATTCTCACAGGGAAACAATGCCCGAATATTCCTGCTTCCAACAGAGATGGCTTTCTTTGGAGAGATATATGTGTTTCTTCAAATGTGCTGAATAGGCCTACTTGGAACAAAGTGTGCCTATCTCTACATTGAAAATCCTCAGTTGCCCGAAGTACTCCTTTCAAGTACTAACTCAGATCTCACAGAGAAACCATGTGCTACATGCTGCAGCTTCTAATCCCGATGGTTTCCTTTTAGAAATACATGTGTTTCTTCAATTCACATGAAGGTGTGTATTGGGAACAAAGTGAGTCAACCCAACCTTGGAAAACGTAAATTGCAGGAAGTATTCCCTTGCAAAACCTATTCAATTCGAAGTTGGAAACAATATGGGGGATGCTCCTTCTTCCACAGAGATGTTTTCTTTGAGAGACACACGTGTTTCTTCAAGTTAGCTGGACAGGCCTATTTGCTTACTGACTGTAACATATAAGATTTCTTTGGAGAGATACATGTGTTTCTTCAATGCAGCTGAAAAATGCCAATGTGGAAATAAGGGAGCCTCTCTCCACCATGAAGCACCCTGTTGCAGGAAGTATTCCATTTACAAACAAACACAATCTCCCAGGGAGACAATGTGCTATTACTCATGCTTCCAGCAGAGATGGTTTTTTTGGAGAAATATATGTGTTTCTTCAAATCTGCTGAACAGGCCTATTAGGAACAAAGAGAGCCTATGTCTACATTGAAAAAGCTAAATTGCCTGAAGTACTCCTTTCAAATATTAACTCAGCTGTCACAGGGAAACAATGAGCTGCATGGTACAGCTTCTAACATAGATGGTTTCCTTTTAGAGGTACGTGTGTTTCTTCAACTCACCTGCCTGTGTCTATCTGGAAAAAAGTGAGCCTATCCCAACCTTGAAAACCCTAAGCTGTAGGAAGTATTCCTATGCAAAGCCTTCTCAATTCTTACTGGGATACAATGTGGTGGATTCTCCTGCTTCTCACACAGATGTTTTCTGTCAAAAGACACATGTGTTTGTTCAAATTAGCCGGGGAGGCCTATTTGGAACAAACAACCCTTTGTTCCCCTTGCAAATTCTGAATGGTGGGAAGAAATTCTTTTAAAATACTCATTTTTAACAGGGAAGCAATGTGCTAGATGTTGAAGATTGTAACATAGATAGTTTTCTTTGCAGAGACACTGATGTTTTTACAACTTAGCTCACAGGCCTACGTGGAAGATAGAGAGCCTATCTCCCTTTGAAAAACGTAAGTTGCCCAAAGTATTCCTTTTAAAATGAAACTCAATTCTCTGAGGGAAAGAATGTGCTATATGCTCCTGATTCTGACTCAAGTGGTTTCTTTTGAGATACATGAGTTCCTTTAACTCTGCTGAAAGGGCCTATTTGGAACAAACAGCCTATCTCCACCTTGAATTTCAAAGATGCAGGAAGTACTGCTTTCAAAAACTTACTGGTTTTTACACGGGTAAACAATGAAGTACATGGCGAAGTTTGTAATCTAGTTGGTTTTCGTTTAGTGCTCCATGTGTTTCTTGAACTCATCTGAATAGGCCCATTTGGAACAAAGAGAGCCTACGTTCACTTTGAAAAATGTAATTTATAGGAAGTACTCCTATCAATAATTAACTCTCTTCTCAGAGGTATACTAGGTCCTAGATTCTATAGCTTGTATCACAGATAGTTTACAGTCAAGAGATAAATGTGTTTCTTCAACTTGCCTGAATAGGCCTATTTCAAAAAAAAGAGCTGATTTTCCCTTTGAAAAACCTAAGTCACAGGAAGTATTCCTTCAAAAACCAGCTCAATTCTCGCAGTGAAACAAGCTCCTAGATGCTGCAGTTTTGAACATAGATGGTTTTCTTTGGACAGATACATGTCTTTGTTCACCTCAGCTGAATAGACCTATTTGTTACAAAGAGAGCCTCTCTCCACCTTGAAAAACCTAAGTTGCCAAAGTGTTCATTTTCTATGTACTGAATACTCAGAGGGAAACAATGTGCTACATGTTGCAGCTTCTAGCATTGATGGTTTTCTGGAGATATAAATCTGTTTCTTCACATCAGCTGAATGGTCTTATTTGAAAAAAGGTAAACTTATCTCAACCTTGAAACATACGTTGCTGGAAAGTAGGACGTTCAGGAACATACTCCACTGTCACAGGGAAATAATGTGCTAGAAGCTAATGCTTCTACTACAGATGATTTCCTTTCTAGAGATACATGTGTTTCTTCCAATTAGCTGAAAAGACCTAATTGAAAAAAGCGAGATTTCTCCACCTTCAAAATTCTCACTGGCAGAGAGTATTTCTTAGGAAAATTAACTACTCTCCATCAGAGAAACAACAGCAAGATACTGAAGCTTGTCACACAGACAGTTTTCTTTTCTTTGGAGAGATTTCTTTGCTCTTTCAACTCAGGTTCGTAGGCCTAGTTGGAACACAGAAAGCCAATCTCCACATTGAAAAACCTACGTTCCCATATGTATTCCTTTGAAAAACGAAATCCATTTTCATCAGAAAACAATGTACGAGATGCTGAGCTTCTACAATACATGGTTCTCTTGGAGAGATAAATGTGTTGCTTCAACTCAGCTGAATTTGCCTCTTTGGAACAATGTGATGTCATGTGAACCTTGGAAAATGTCCGTCGCGGGAAGTAGTCCTTGCAAAACCGTACTCAATTTTCTCAGGAGACAATGGGCTAGATGCTCCTATTTCTGAAACAGACGGTTTTCTTTCAAGTTATGCATGTGTTTCTTTAAATTAGCTGGCTAGGCCTATTTTGAACAAAGAGATTTTATCTCCATATTGAGAAACTGAAGTTGCTCTAGGTATTTCATTGACAAACAACACTAAATCTGACAAGGAAACAATGTGTTAGATATTCCTTCTGGTAACATAGATGGTTTTCTTCGGAGAGAAACACGTGTTTGTTCAAATCAGCTGAAAAGGCCTCCATGATACAAAGGGAGCCTATCTCCATCCTGAAACCTAAGTTGCAAGAAGTATTCCTTTTAAATCTACTGACTACTCACATGGAAACAATATGCTAGATGCTGCAGCTTGTAGTTAGACGGTTTTCTTTGGAGAGACACATGTGTTTCTTCACCTCAGCTGAATTGACCTGTTTTGAACCAAGAGAGTCTACCTCCACCTTGAAAATCCTAACTTGCAGGAAGTATTTCTTTGAAAAAACTGGCAAAAGTCTCCCAGGGTGACAATGTTCTTATTCTCCAGGGTCAAACAGAGATGGTTTTCTTTCAGGAGATACATGTGTTCCTTTAAGTCATATAGAAAGGCCTATTTTGTAACAAAGAGCCCATATCCACATTGAATGACCTATGTTGCAGGAGGAATTCCTTTCCAAATCTATCTCGGTTCTCACAGGGAAGCAATGTGCTAGATGTTGCTGCTTGTAACATATAATGTTTCTTGGGAGAGATCCCTTTGTCTTCAACTCAGCTGAACAGGCCAACGTAGAAAAAAGGGAGCCTATCTCCACCGTGAGAAACCATGCTGCAGGAAGTATTCCAATCAAAAACAAACTTATCTCACGGGGAAACAATGTGCTACCATTCCTGCTTCCAACAGAGATGGTGTTCTTTCGAGAGGTATGTGTGTTTCTTGAAATCTGCGGAATAGGCCTATTGGAAACAAAGTGAGCCTATGTCTACATTGAAAGACCTAAACTGCCTGAAGTACTCCTTTCAAATAGTAACTCAGCTCTCTCACAGAATCAATGTGCTACATGCTGCAGCGTCTAATCTAGATGGTTTCCTTTTAGAGATACATGTGTTTCTTCAACTCACCTGATTGTGTGTATTGGGAACAAAGTGAGCCAACCCACCCTTGGAAAACGTAAGTTGCAGGAAGTCTTTCTTTGACAAACTTACTAAATTCTCACAGGGAAACAATGCCCGAATATTCCTGCTTCCAACAGAGATGGCTTTCTTTGGAGAGATATATGTGTTTCTTCAAATGTGCTGAATAGGCCTACTTGGAACAAAGTGTGCCTATCTCTACATTGAAAATCCTCAGTTGCCCGAAGTACTCCTTTCAAGTACTAACTCAGATCTCACAGAGAAACCATGTGCTACATGCTGCAGCTTCTAATCCCGATGGTTTCCTTTTAGAAATACATGTGTTTCTTCAATTCACATGAAGGTGTGTATTGGGAACAAAGTGAGTCAACCCAACCTTGGAAAACGTAAATTGCAGGAAGTATTCCCTTGCAAAACCTATTCAATTCGAAGTTGGAAACAATATGGGGGATGCTCCTTCTTCCACAGAGATGTTTTCTTTGAGAGACACACGTGTTTCTTCAAGTTAGCTGGACAGGCCTATTTGCTTACTGACTGTAACATATAAGATTTCTTTGGAGAGATACATGTGTTTCTTCAATGCAGCTGAAAAATGCCAATGTGGAAATAAGGGAGCCTCTCTCCACCATGAAGCACCCTGTTGCAGGAAGTATTCCATTTACAAACAAACACAATCTCCCAGGGAGACAATGTGCTATTACTCATGCTTCCAGCAGAGATGGTTTTTTTGGAGAAATATATGTGTTTCTTCAAATCTGCTGAACAGGCCTATTAGGAACAAAGAGAGCCTATGTCTACATTGAAAAAGCTAAATTGCCTGAAGTACTCCTTTCAAATATTAACTCAGCTGTCACAGGGAAACAATGAGCTGCACGGTACAGCTTCTAACATAGATGGTTTCCTTTTAGAGGTACGTGTGTTTCTTCAACTCACCTGCCTGTGTCTATCTGGAAAAAAGTGAGCCTATCCCAACCTTGAAAACCCTAAGCTGTAGGAAGTATTCCTATGCAAAGCCTTCTCAATTCTTACTGGGATACAATGTGGTGGATTCTCCTGCTTCTCACACAGATGTTTTCTGTCAAAAGACACATGTGTTTGTTCAAATTAGCCGGGGAGGCCTATTTGGAACAAACAACCCTTTGTTCCCCTTGCAAATTCTGAATGGTGGGAAGAAATTCTTTTAAAATACTCATTTTTAACAGGGAAGCAATGTGCTAGATGTTGAAGATTGTAACATAGATAGTTTTCTTTGCAGAGACACTGATGTTTTTACAACTTAGCTCACAGGCCTACGTGGAAGATAGAGAGCCTATCTCCCTTTGAAAAACGTAAGTTGCCCAAAGTATTCCTTTTAAAATGAAACTCAATTCTCTGAGGGAAAGAATGTGCTATATGCTCCTGATTCTGACTCAAGTGGTTTCTTTTGAGATACATGAGTTCCTTTAACTCTGCTGAAAGGGCCTATTTGGAACAAACAGCCTATCTCCACCTTGAATTTCAAAGATGCAGGAAGTACTGCTTTCAAAAACTTACTGGTTTTTACACGGGTAAACAATGAAGTACATGGCGAAGTTTGTAATCTAGTTGGTTTTCGTTTAGTGCTCCATGTGTTTCTTGAACTCATCTGAATAGGCCCATTTGGAACAAAGAGAGCCTACGTTCACTTTGAAAAATGTAATTTATAGGAAGTACTCCTATCAATAATTAACTCTCTTCTCAGAGGTATACTAGGTCCTAGATTCTATAGCTTGTATCACAGATAGTTTACAGTCAAGAGATAAATGTGTTTCTTCAACTTGCCTGAATAGGCCTATTTCAAAAAAAAGAGCTGATTTTCCCTTTGAAAAACCTAAGTCACAGGAAGTATTCCTTCAAAAACCAGCTCAATTCTCGCAGTGAAACAAGCTCCTAGATGCTGCAGTTTTGAACATAGATGGTTTTCTTTGGACAGATACATGTCTTTGTTCACCTCAGCTGAATAGACCTATTTGTTACAAAGAGAGCCTCTCTCCACCTTGAAAAACCTAAGTTGCCAAAGTGTTCATTTTCTATGTACTGAATACTCAGAGGGAAACAATGTGCTACATGTTGCAGCTTCTAGCATTGATGGTTTTCTGGAGATATAAATCTGTTTCTTCACATCAGCTGAATGGTCTTATTTGAAAAAAGGTAAACTTATCTCAACCTTGAAACATACGTTGCTGGAAAGTAGGACGTTCAGGAACATACTCCACTGTCACAGGGAAATGATGTGCTAGAAGCTCCTGCTTCTACTACAGATGATTTCCTTTCTAGAGATACATGTGTTTCTTCCAATTAGCTGAAAAGACCTAATTGAAAAAAGCGAGATTTCTCCACCTTCAAAATTCTCACTGGCAGAGAGTATTTCTTAGGAAAATTAACTACTCTCCATCAGAGAAACAACAGCAAGATACTGAAGCTTGTCACACAGACAGTTTTCTTTTCTTTGGAGAGATTTCTTTGCTCTTTCAACTCAGGTTCGTAGGCCTAGTTGGAACACAGAAAGCCAATCTCCACATTGAAAAACCTACGTTCCCATATGTATTCCTTTGAAAAACGAAATCCATTTTCATCAGAAAACAATGTACGAGATGCTGAGCTTCTACAATACATGGTTCTCTTGGAGAGATAAATGTGTTGCTTCAACTCAGCTGAATTTGCCTCTTTGGAACAATGTGATCTCATGTGAACCTTGGAAAACGTCCGTCGCGGGAAGTAGTCCTTGCAAAACCGTACTCAATTTTCTCAGGAGACAATGGGCTAGATGCTCCTATTTCTGAAACAGACGGTTTTCTTTCAAGTTATGCATGTGTTTCTTTAAATTAGCTGGCTAGGCCTATTTTGAACAAAGAGATTTTATCTCCATATTGAGAAACTGAAGTTGCTCTAGGTATTTCATTGACAAACTACACTCAATCTGACAAGGAAACAATGTGTTAGATATTCCTTCTGGTAACATAGATGGTTTTCTTCGGAGAGAAACACGTGTTTGTTCAAATCAGCTGAAAAGGCCTCCATGATACAAAGGGAGCCTATCTCCATCCTGAAAAACCTAAGTTGCAAGAAGTATTCCTTTTAAATCTACTGACTACTCACATGGAAACAATATGCTAGATGCTGCAGCTTGTAGTTAGACGGTTTTCTTTATAGAGACACATGTGTTTCTTCACCTCAGCTGAATTGACCTGTTTGGAACCAAGAGAGTCTACCTCCACCTTGAAAATCCTAACTTGCAGGAAGTATTTCTTTGAAAAAACTGGCAAAAGTCTCCCAGGGTGACAATGTTCTTATTCTCCAGGGTCAAACAGAGATGGTTTTCTTTCAGGAGATACATGTGTTCCTTTAAGTCATATAGAAAGGCCTATTTTGTAACAAAGAGCCCATATCCACATTGAATGACCTATGTTGCAGGAGGAATTCCTTTCCAAATCTATCTTGGTTCTCACAGGGAAGCAATGTGCTAGATGTTGCTGCTTGTAACATATAATGTTTCTTGGGAGAGATCCCTTTGTCTTCAACTCAGCTGAACAGGCCAACGTAGAAAAAAGGGAGCCTATCTCCACCGTGAGAAACCATGCTGCAGGAAGTATTCCAATCAAAAACAAATTTATCTCACGGGGAAACAATGTGCTACCATTCCTGCTTCCAACAGAGATGGTGTTCTTTCGAGAGGTATGTGTGTTTCTTGAAATCTGCGGAATAGGCCTATTGGAAACAAAGTGAGCCTATGTCTACATTGAAAGACCTAAACTGCCTGAAGTACTCCTTTCAAATAGTAACTCAGCTCTCTCACAGAATCAATGTGCTACATGCTGCAGCGTCTAATCTAGATGGTTTCCTTTTAGAGATACATGTGTTTCTTCAACTCACCTGATTGTGTGTATTGGGAACAAAGTGAGCCAACCCACCCTTGGAAAACGTAAGTTGCAGGAAGTCTTTCTTTGACAAACTTACTAAATTCTCACAGGGAAACAATGCCCGAATATTCCTGCTTCCAACAGAGATGGCTTTCTTTGGAGAGATATATGTGTTTCTTCAAATGTGCTGAATAGGCCTACTTGGAACAAAGTGTGCCTATCTCTACATTGAAAATCCTCAGTTGCCCGAAGTACTCCTTTCAAGTACTAACTCAGATCTCACAGAGAAACCATGTGCTACATGCTGCAGCTTCTAATCCCGATGGTTTCCTTTTAGAAATACATGTGTTTCTTCAATTCACATGAAGGTGTGTATTGGGAACAAAGTGAGTAAACCCAACCTTGGAAAACGTAAATTGCAGGAAGTATTCCCTTGCAAAACCTATTCAATTCGAAGTTGGAAACAATATGGGGGATGCTCCTTCTTCCACAGAGAGGTTTTCTTTGAGAGACACACGTGTTTCTTCAAGTTAGCTGGACAGGCCTATTTGCTTACTGACTGTAACATATAAGATTTCTTTGGAGAGATACATGTGTTTCTTCAATGCAGCTGAAAAATGCCAATGTGGAAATAAGGGAGCCTCTCTCCACCATGAAGCACCCTGTTGCAGGAAGTATTCCATTTACAAACAAACACAATCTCCCAGGGAGACAATGTGCTATTACTCATGCTTCCAGCAGAGATGGTTTTTTTGGAGAAATATATGTGTTTCTTCAAATCTGCTGAACAGGCCTATTAGGAACAAAGAGAGCCTATGTCTACATTGAAAAAGCTAAATTGCCTGAAGTACTCCTTTCAAATATTAACTCAGCTGTCACAGGGAAACAATGAGCTGCACGGTACAGCTTCTAACATAGATGGTTTCCTTTTAGAGGTACGTGTGTTTCTTCAACTCACCTGCCTGTGTCTATCTGGAAAAAAGTGAGCCTATCCCAACCTTGAAAACCCTAAGCTGTAGGAAGTATTCCTATGCAAAGCCTTCTCAATTCTTACTGGGATACAATGTGGTGGATTCTCCTGCTTCTCACACAGATGTTTTCTGTCAAAAGACACATGTGTTTGTTCAAATTAGCCGGGGAGGCCTATTTGGAACAAACAACCCTTTGTTCCCCTTGCAAATTCTGAATGGTGGGAAGAAATTCTTTTAAAATACTCATTTTTAACAGGGAAGCAATGTGCTAGATGTTGAAGATTGTAACATAGATAGTTTTCTTTGCAGAGACACTGATGTTTTTACAACTTAGCTCACAGGCCTACGTGGAAGATAGAGAGCCTATCTCCCTTTGAAAAACGTAAGTTGCCCAAAGTATTCCTTTTAAAATGAAACTCAATTCTCTGAGGGAAAGAATGTGCTATATGCTCCTGATTCTGATCAAGTGGTTTCTTTTGAGATACATGAGTTCCTTTAACTCTGCTGAAAGGGCCTATTTGGAACAAACAGCCTATCTCCACCTTGAATTTCAAAGATGCAGGAAGTACTGCTTTCAAAAACTTACTGGTTTTTACACGGGTAAACAATGAAGTACATGGCGAAGTTTGTAATCTAGTTGGTTTTCGTTTAGTGCTCCATGTGTTTCTTGAACTCATCTGAATAGGCCCATTTGGAACAAAGAGAGCCTACGTTCACTTTGAAAAATGTAATTTATAGGAAGTACTCCTATCAATAATTAACTCTCTTCTCAGAGGTATACTAGGTCCTAGATTCTATAGCTTGTATCACAGATAGTTTACAGTCAAGAGATAAATGTGTTTCTTCAACTTGCCTGAATAGGCCTATTTCAAAAAAAAGAGCTGATTTTCCCTTTGAAAAACCTAAGTCACAGGAAGTATTCCTTCAAAAACCAGCTCAATTCTCGCAGTGAAACAAGCTCCTAGATGCTGCAGTTTTGAACATAGATGGTTTTCTTTGGACAGATACATGTCTTTGTTCACCTCAGCTGAATAGACCTATTTGTTACAAAGAGAGCCTCTCTCCACCTTGAAAAACCTAAGTTGCCAAAGTGTTCATTTTCTATGTACTGAATACTCAGAGGGAAACAATGTGCTACATGTTGCAGCTTCTAGCATTGATGGTTTTCTGGAGATATAAATCTGTTTCTTCACATCAGCTGAATGGTCTTATTTGAAAAAAGGTAAACTTATCTCAACCTTGAAACATACGTTGCTGGAAAGTAGGACGTTCAGGAACATACTCCACTGTCACAGGGAAATGATGTGCTAGAAGCTCCTGCTTCTACTACAGATGATTTCCTGTCTAGAGATACATGTGTTTCTTCCAATTAGCTGAAAAGACCTAATTGAAAAAAGCGAGATTTCTCCACCTTCAAAATTCTCACTGGCAGAGAGTATTTCTTAGGAAAATTAACTACTCTCCATCAGAGAAACAACAGCAAGATACTGAAGCTTGTCACACAGACAGTTTTCTTTTCTTTGGAGAGATTTCTTTGCTCTTTCAACTCAGGTTCGTAGGCCTAGTTGGAACACAGAAAGCCAATCTCCACATTGAAAAACCTACGTTCCCATATGTATTCCTTTGAAAAACGAAATCCATTTTCATCAGAAAACAATGTACGAGATGCTGAGCTTCTACAATACATGGTTCTCTTGGAGAGATAAATGTGTTGCTTCAACTCAGCTGAATTTGCCTCTTTGGAACAATGTGATCTCATGTGAACCTTGGAAAACGTCCGTCGCGGGAAGTAGTCCTTGCAAAACCGTACTCAATTTTCTCAGGAGACAATGGGCTAGATGCTCCTATTTCTGAAACAGACGGTTTTCTTTCAAGTTATGCATGTGTTTCTTTAAATTAGCTGGCTAGGCTTATTTTGAACAAAGAGATTATATCTCCATATTGAGAAACTGAAGTTGCTCTAGGTATTTCATTGACAAACTACACTCAATCTGACAAGGAAACAATGTGTTAGATATTCCTTCTGGTAACATAGATGTTTTTCTTCGGAGAGAAACACGTGTTTGTTCAAATCAGCTGAAAAGGCCTCCATGATACAAAGGGAGCCTATCTCCATCCTGAAAAACCTAAGTTGCAAGAAGTATTCCTTTTAAATCTACTGACTACTCACATGGAAACAATATGCTAGATGCTGCAGCTTGTAGTTAGACGGTTTTCTTTGGAGAGACACATGTGTTTCTTCACCTCAGCTGAATTGACCTGTTTGGAACCAAGAGAGTCTACCTCCACCTTGAAAATCCTAACTTGCAGGAAGTATTTCTTTGAAAAAACTGGCAAAAGTCTCCCAGGGTGACAATGTTCTTATTCTCCAGGGTCAAACAGAGATGGTTTTCTTTCAGGAGATACATGTGTTCCTTTAAGTCATATAGAAAGGCCTATTTTGTAACAAAGAGCCCATATCCACATTGAATGACCTATGTTGCAGGAGGAATTCCTTTCCAAATCTATCTCGGTTCTCACAGGGAAGCAATGTGCTAGATGTTGCTGCTTGTAACATATAATGTTTCTTGGGAGAGATCCCTTTGTCTTCAACTCAGCTGAACAGGCCAACGTAGAAAAAAGGGAGCCTATCTCCACCGTGAGAAACCATGCTGCAGGAAGTATTCCAATCAAAAACAAATTTATCTCACGGGGAAACAATGTGCTACCATTCCTGCTTCCAACAGAGATGGTGTTCTTTCGAGAGGTATGTGTGTTTCTTGAAATCTGCGGAATAGGCCTATTGGAAACAAAGTGAGCCTATGTCTACATTGAAAGACCTAAACTGCCTGAAGTACTCCTTTCAAATAGTAACTCAGCTCTCTCACAGAATCAATGTGCTACATGCTGCAGCGTCTAATCTAGATGGTTTCCTTTTAGAGATACATGTGTTTCTTCAATTCACCTGATTGTGTGTATTGGGAACAAAGTGAGCCAACCCACCCTTGGAAAACGTAAGTTGCAGGAAGTCTTTCTTTGACAAACTTACTAAATTCTCACAGGGAAACAATGCCCGAATATTCCTGCTTCCAACAGAGATGGCTTTCTTTGGAGAGATATATGTGTTTCTTCAAATGTGCTGAATAGGCCTACTTGGAACAAAGTGTGCCTATCTCTACATTGAAAATCCTCAGTTGCCCGAAGTACTCCTTTCAAGTACTAACTCAGATCTCACAGAGAAACCATGTGCTACATGCTGCAGCTTCTCATCCCGATGGTTTCCTTTTAGAAATACATGTGTTTCTTCAATTCACATGAAGGTGTGTATTGGGAACAAAGTGAGTCAACCCAACCTTGGAAAACGTAAATTGCAGGAAGTATTCCCTTGCAAAACCTATTCAATTCGAAGTTGGAAACAATATGGGGGATGCTCCTTCTTCCACAGAGATGTTTTCTTTGAGAGACACACGTGTTTCTTCAAGTTAGCTGGACAGGCCTATTTGCTTACTGACTGTAACATATAAGATTTCTTTGGAGAGATACATGTGTTTCTTCAATGCAGCTGAAAAATGCCAATGTGGAAATAAGGGAGCCTCTCTCCACCATGAAGCACCCTGTTGCAGGAAGTATTCCATTTACAAACAAACACAATCTCCCAGGGAGACAATGTGCTATTACTCATGCTTCCAGCAGAGATGGTTTTTTTGGAGAAATATATGTGTTTCTTCAAATCTGCTGAACAGGCCTATTAGGAACAAAGAGAGCCTATGTCTACATTGAAAAAGCTAAATTGCCTGAAGTACTCCTTTCAAATATTAACTCAGCTGTCACAGGGAAACAATGAGCTGCACGGTACAGCTTCTAACATAGATGGTTTCCTTTTAGAGGTACGTGTGTTTCTTCAACTCACCTGCCTGTGTCTATCTGGAAAAAAGTGAGCCTATCCCAACCTTGAAAACCCTAAACTGTAGGAAGTATTCCTATGCAAAGCCTTCTCAATTCTTACTGGGATACAATGTGGTGGATTCTCCTGCTTCTCACACAGATGTTTTCTGTCAAAAGACACATGTGTTTGTTCAAATTAGCCGGGGAGGCCTATTTGGAACAAACAACCCTTTGTTCCCCTTGCAAATTCTGAATGGTGGGAAGAAATTCTTTTAAAATACTCATTTTTAACAGGGAAGCAATGTGCTAGATGTTGAAGATTGTAACATAGATAGTTTTCTTTGCAGAGACACTGATGTTTTTACAACTTAGCTCACAGGCCTACGTGGAAGATAGAGAGCCTATCTCCCTTTGAAAAACGTAAGTTGCCCAAAGTATTCCTTTTAAAATGAAACTCAATTCTCTGAGGGAAAGAATGTGCTATATGCTCCTGATTCTGACTCAAGTGGTTTCTTTTGAGATACATGAGTTCCTTTAACTCTGCTGAAAGGGCCTATTTGGAACAAACAGCCTATCTCCACCTTGAATTTCAAAGATGCAGGAAGTACTGCTTTCAAAAACTTACTGGTTTTTACACGGGTAAACAATGAAGTACATGGCGAAGTTTGTAATCTAGTTGGTTTTCGTTTAGTGCTCCATGTGTTTCTTGAACTCATCTGAATAGGCCCATTTGGAACAAAGAGAGCCTACGTTCACTTTGAAAAATGTAATTTATAGGAAGTACTCCTATCAATAATTAACTCTCTTCTCAGAGGTATACTAGGTCCTAGATTCTATAGCTTGTATCACAGATAGTTTACAGTCAAGAGATAAATGTGTTTCTTCAACTTGCCTGAATAGGCCTATTTCAAAAAAAAGAGCTGATTTTCCCTTTGAAAAACCTAAGTCACAGGAAGTATTCCTTCAAAAACCAGCTCAATTCTCGCAGTGAAACAAGCTCCTAGATGCTGCAGTTTTGAACATAGATGGTTTTCTTTGGACAGATACATGTCTTTGTTCACCTCAGCTGAATAGACCTATTTGTTACAAAGAGAGCCTCTCTCCACCTTGAAAAACCTAAGTTGCCAAAGTGTTCATTTTCTATGTACTGAATACTCAGAGGGAAACAATGTGCTACATGTTGCAGCTTCTAGCATTGATGGTTTTCTGGAGATATAAATCTGTTTCTTCACATCAGCTGAATGGTCTTATTTGAAAAAAGGTAAACTTATCTCAACCTTGAAACATACGTTGCTGGAAAGTAGGACGTTCAGGAACATACTCCACTGTCACAGGGAAATGATGTGCTAGAAGCTCCTGCTTCTACTACAGATGATTTCCTTTCTAGAGATACATGTGTTTCTTCCAATTAGCTGAAAAGACCTAATTGAAAAAAGCGAGATTTCTCCACCTTCAAAATTCTCACTGGCAGAGAGTATTTCTTAGGAAAATTAACTACTCTCCATCAGAGAAACAACAGCAAGATACTGAAGCTTGTCACACAGACAGTTTTCTTTTCTTTGGAGAGATTTCTTTGCTCTTTCAACTCAGGTTCGTAGGCCTAGTTGGAACACAGAAAGCCAATCTCCACATTGAAAAACCTACGTTCCCATATGTATTCCTTTGAAAAACGAAATCCATTTTCATCAGAAAACAATGTACGAGATGCTGAGCTTCTACAATACATGGTTCTCTTGGAGAGATAAATGTGTTGCTTCAACTCAGCTGAATTTGCCTCTTTGGAACAATGTGATCTCATGTGAACCTTGGAAAACGTCCGTCGCGGGAAGTAGTCCTTGCAAAACCGTACTCAATTTTCTCAGGAGACAATGGGCTAGATGCTCCTATTTCTGAAACAGACGGTTTTCTTTCAAGTTATGCATGTGTTTCTTTAAATTAGCTGGCTAGGCCTATTTTGAACAAAGAGATTTTATCTCCATATTGAGAAACTGAAGTTGCTCTAGGTATTTCATTGACAAACTACACTCAATCTGACAAGGAAACAATGTGTTAGATATTCCTTCTGGTAACATAGATGGTTTTCTTCGGAGAGAAACACGTGTTTGTTCAAATCAGCTGAAAAGGCCTCCATGATACAAAGGGAGCCTATCTCCATCCTGAAAAACCTAAGTTGCAAGAAGTATTCCTTTTAAATCTACTGACTACTCACATGGAAACAATATGCTAGATGCTGCAGCTTGTAGTTAGACGGTTTTCTTTGGAGAGACACATGTGTTTCTTCACCTCAGCTGAATTGACCTGTTTGGAACCAAGAGAGTCTACCTCCACCTTGAAAATCCTAACTTGCAGGAAGTATTTCTTTGAAAAAACTGGCAAAAGTCTCCCAGGGTGACAATGTTCTTATTCTCCAGGGTCAAACAGAGATGGTTTTCTTTCAGGAGATACATGTGTTCCTTTAAGTCATATAGAAAGGCCTATTTTGTAACAAAGAGCCCATATCCACATTGAATGACCTATGTTGCAGGAGGAATTCCTTTCCAAATCTATCTTGGTTCTCACAGGGAAGCAATGTGCTAGATGTTGCTGCTTGTAACATATAATGTTTCTTGGGAGAGATCCCTTTGTCTTCAACTCAGCTGAACAGGCCAACGTAGAAAAAAGGGAGCCTATCTCCACCGTGAGAAACCATGCTGCAGGAAGTATTCCAATCAAAAACAAATTTATCTCACGGGGAAACAATGTGCTACCATTCCTGCTTCCAACAGAGATGGTGTTCTTTCGAGAGGTATGTGTGTTTCTTGAAATCTGCGGAATAGGCCTATTGGAAACAAAGTGAGCCTATGTCTACATTGAAAGACCTAAACTGCCTGAAGTACTCCTTTCAAATAGTAACTCAGCTCTCTCACAGAATCAATGTGCTACATGCTGCAGCGTCTAATCTAGATGGTTTCCTTTTAGAGATACATGTGTTTCTTCAACTCACCTGATTGTGTGTATTGGGAACAAAGTGAGCCAACCCACCCTTGGAAAACGTAAGTTGCAGGAAGTCTTTCTTTGACAAACTTACTAAATTCTCACAGGGAAACAATGCCCGAATATTCCTGCTTCCAACAGAGATGGCTTTCTTTGGAGAGATATATGTGTTTCTTCAAATGTGCTGAATAGGCCTACTTGGAACAAAGTGTGCCTATCTCTACATTGAAAATCCTCAGTTGCCCGAAGTACTCCTTTCAAGTACTAACTCAGATCTCACAGAGAAACCATGTGCTACATGCTGCAGCTTCTAATCCCGATGGTTTCCTTTTAGAAATACATGTGTTTCTTCAATTCACATGAAGGTGTGTATTGGGAACAAAGTGAGTAAACCCAACCTTGGAAAACGTAAATTGCAGGAAGTATTCCCTTGCAAAACCTATTCAATTCGAAGTTGGAAACAATATGGGGGATGCTCCTTCTTCCACAGAGAGGTTTTCTTTGAGAGACACACGTGTTTCTTCAAGTTAGCTGGACAGGCCTATTTGCTTACTGACTGTAACATATAAGATTTCTTTGGAGAGATACATGTGTTTCTTCAATGCAGCTGAAAAATGCCAATGTGGAAATAAGGGAGCCTCTCTCCACCATGAAGCACCCTGTTGCAGGAAGTATTCCATTTACAAACAAACACAATCTCCCAGGGAGACAATGTGCTATTACTCATGCTTCCAGCAGAGATGGTTTTTTTGGAGAAATATATGTGTTTCTTCAAATCTGCTGAACAGGCCTATTAGGAACAAAGAGAGCCTATGTCTACATTGAAAAAGCTAAATTGCCTGAAGTACTCCTTTCAAATATTAACTCAGCTGTCACAGGGAAACAATGAGCTGCACGGTACAGCTTCTAACATAGATGGTTTCCTTTTAGAGGTACGTGTGTTTCTTCAACTCACCTGCCTGTGTCTATCTGGAAAAAAGTGAGCCTATCCCAACCTTGAAAACCCTAAGCTGTAGGAAGTATTCCTATGCAAAGCCTTCTCAATTCTTACTGGGATACAATGTGGTGGATTCTCCTGCTTCTCACACAGATGTTTTCTGTCAAAAGACACATGTGTTTGTTCAAATTAGCCGGGGAGGCCTATTTGGAACAAACAACCCTTTGTTCCCCTTGCAAATTCTGAATGGTGGGAAGAAATTCTTTTAAAATACTCATTTTTAACAGGGAAGCAATGTGCTAGATGTTGAAGATTGTAACATAGATAGTTTTCTTTGCAGAGACACTGATGTTTTTACAACTTAGCTCACAGGCCTACGTGGAAGATAGAGAGCCTATCTCCCTTTGAAAAACGTAAGTTGCCCAAAGTATTCCTTTTAAAATGAAACTCAATTCTCTGAGGGAAAGAATGTGCTATATGCTCCTGATTCTGATCAAGTGGTTTCTTTTGAGATACATGAGTTCCTTTAACTCTGCTGAAAGGGCCTATTTGGAACAAACAGCCTATCTCCACCTTGAATTTCAAAGATGCAGGAAGTACTGCTTTCAAAAACTTACTGGTTTTTACACGGGTAAACAATGAAGTATATGGCGAAGTTTGTAATCTAGTTGGTTTTCGTTTAGTGCTCCATGTGTTTCTTGAACTCATCTGAATAGGCCCATTTGGAACAAAGAGAGCCTACGTTCACTTTGAAAAATGTAATTTATAGGAAGTACTCCTATCAATAATTAACTCTCTTCTCAGAGGTATACTAGGTCCTAGATTCTATAGCTTGTATCACAGATAGTTTACAGTCAAGAGATAAATGTGTTTCTTCAACTTGCCTGAATAGGCCTATTTCAAAAAAAAGAGCTGATTTTCCCTTTGAAAAACCTAAGTCACAGGAAGTATTCCTTCAAAAACCAGCTCAATTCTCGCAGTGAAACAAGCTCCTAGATGCTGCAGTTTTGAACATAGATGGTTTTCTTTGGACAGATACATGTCTTTGTTCACCTCAGCTGAATAGACCTATTTGTTACAAAGAGAGCCTCTCTCCACCTTGAAAAACCTAAGTTGCCAAAGTGTTCATTTTCTATGTACTGAATACTCAGAGGGAAACAATGTGCTACATGTTGCAGCTTCTAGCATTGATGGTTTTCTGGAGATATAAATCTGTTTCTTCACATCAGCTGAATGGTCTTATTTGAAAAAAGGTAAACTTATCTCAACCTTGAAACATACGTTGCTGGAAAGTAGGACGTTCAGGAACATACTCCACTGTCACAGGGAAATGATGTGCTAGAAGCTCCTGCTTCTACTACAGATGATTTCCTGTCTAGAGATACATGTGTTTCTTCCAATTAGCTGAAAAGACCTAATTGAAAAAAGCGAGATTTCTCCACCTTCAAAATTCTCACTGGCAGAGAGTATTTCTTAGGAAAATTAACTACTCTCCATCAGAGAAACAACAGCAAGATACTGAAGCTTGTCACACAGACAGTTTTCTTTTCTTTGGAGAGATTTCTTTGCTCTTTCAACTCAGGTTCGTAGGCCTAGTTGGAACACAGAAAGCCAATCTCCACATTGAAAAACCTACGTTCCCATATGTATTCCTTTGAAAAACGAAATCCATTTTCATCAGAAAACAATGTACGAGATGCTGAGCTTCTACAATACATGGTTCTCTTGGAGAGATAAATGTGTTGCTTCAACTCAGCTGAATTTGCCTCTTTGGAACAATGTGATCTCATGTGAACCTTGGAAAACGTCCGTCGCGGGAAGTAGTCCTTGCAAAACCGTACTCAATTTTCTCAGGAGACAATGGGCTAGATGCTCCTATTTCTGAAACAGACGGTTTTCTTTCAAGTTATGCATGTGTTTCTTTAAATTAGCTGGCTAGGCCTATTTTGAACAAAGAGATTTTATCTCCATATTGAGAAACTGAAGTTGCTCTAGGTATTTCATTGACAAACTACACTCAATCTGACAAGGAAACAATGTGTTAGATGTTCCTTCTGGTAACATAGATGTTTTTCTTCGGAGAGAAACACGTGTTTGTTCAAATCAGCTGAAAAGGCCTCCATGATACAAAGGGAGCCTATCTCCATCCTGAAAAACCTAAGTTGCAAGAAGTATTCCTTTTAAATCTACTGACTACTCACATGGAAACAATATGCTAGATGCTGCAGCTTGTAGTTAGACGGTTTTCTTTGGAGAGACACATGTGTTTCTTCACCTCAGCTGAATTGACCTGTTTGGAACCAAGAGAGTCTACCTCCACCTTGAAAATCCTAACTTGCAGGAAGTATTTCTTTGAAAAAACTGGCAAAAGTCTCCCAGGGTGACAATGTTCTTATTCTCCAGGGTCAAACAGAGATGGTTTTCTTTCAGGAGATACATGTGTTCCTTTAAGTCATATAGAAAGGCCTATTTTGTAACAAAGAGCCCATATCCACATTGAATGACCTATGTTGCAGGAGGAATTCCTTTCCAAATCTATCTCGGTTCTCACAGGGAAGCAATGTGCTAGATGTTGCTGCTTGTAACATATAATGTTTCTTGGGAGAGATCCCTTTGTCTTCAACTCAGCTGAACAGGCCAACGTAGAAAAAAGGGAGCCTATCTCCACCGTGAGAAACCATGCTGCAGGAAGTATTCCAATCAAAAACAAATTTATCTCACGGGGAAACAATGTGCTACCATTCCTGCTTCCAACAGAGATGGTGTTCTTTCGAGAGGTATGTGTGTTTCTTGAAATCTGCGGAATAGGCCTATTGGAAACAAAGTGAGCCTATGTCTACATTGAAAGACCTAAACTGCCTGAAGTACTCCTTTCAAATAGTAACTCAGCTCTCTCACAGAATCAATGTGCTACATGCTGCAGCGTCTAATCTAGATGGTTTCCTTTTAGAGATACATGTGTTTCTTCAATTCACCTGATTGTGTGTATTGGGAACAAAGTGAGCCAACCCACCCTTGGAAAACGTAAGTTGCAGGAAGTCTTTCTTTGACAAACTTACTAAATTCTCACAGGGAAACAATGCCCGAATATTCCTGCTTCCAACAGAGATGGCTTTCTTTGGAGAGATATATGTGTTTCTTCAAATGTGCTGAATAGGCCTACTTGGAACAAAGTGTGCCTATCTCTACATTGAAAATCCTCAGTTGCCCGAAGTACTCCTTTCAAGTACTAACTCAGATCTCACAGAGAAACCATGTGCTACATGCTGCAGCTTCTCATCCCGATGGTTTCCTTTTAGAAATACATGTGTTTCTTCAATTCACATGAAGGTGTGTATTGGGAACAAAGTGAGTCAACCCAACCTTGGAAAACGTAAATTGCAGGAAGTATTCCCTTGCAAAACCTATTCAATTCGAAGTTGGAAACAATATGGGGGATGCTCCTTCTTCCACAGAGATGTTTTCTTTGAGAGACACACGTGTTTCTTCAAGTTAGCTGGACAGGCCTATTTGCTTACTGACTGTAACATATAAGATTTCTTTGGAGAGATACATGTGTTTCTTCAATGCAGCTGAAAAATGCCAATGTGGAAATAAGGGAGCCTCTCTCCACCATGAAGCACCCTGTTGCAGGAAGTATTCCATTTACAAACAAACACAATCTCCCAGGGAGACAATGTGCTATTACTCATGCTTCCAGCAGAGATGGTTTTTTTGGAGAAATATATGTGTTTCTTCAAATCTGCTGAACAGGCCTATTAGGAACAAAGAGAGCCTATGTCTACATTGAAAAAGCTAAATTGCCTGAAGTACTCCTTTCAAATATTAACTCAGCTGTCTCAGGGAAACAATGAGCTGCACGGTACAGCTTCTAACATAGATGGTTTCCTTTTAGAGGTACGTGTGTTTCTTCAACTCACCTGCCTGTGTCTATCTGGAAAAAAGTGAGCCTATCCCAACCTTGAAAACCCTAAGCTGTAGGAAGTATTCCTATGCAAACCCTTCTCAATTCTTACTGGGATACAATGTGGTGGATTCTCCTGCTTCTCACACAGATGTTTTCTGTCAAAAGACACATGTGTTTGTTCAAATTAGCCGGGGAGGCCTATTTGGAACAAACAACCCTTTGTTCCCCTTGCAAATTCTGAATGGTGGGAAGAAATTCTTTTAAAATACTCATTTTTAACAGGGAAGCAATGTGCTAGATGTTGAAGATTGTAACATAGATAGTTTTCTTTGCAGAGACACTGATGTTTTTACAACTTAGCTCACAGGCCTACGTGGAAGATAGAGAGCCTATCTCCCTTTGAAAAACGTAAGTTGCCCAAAGTATTCCTTTTAAAATGAAACTCAATTCTCTGAGGGAAAGAATGTGCTATATGCTCCTGATTCTGACTCAAGTGGTTTCTTTTGAGATACATGAGTTCCTTTAACTCTGCTGAAAGGGCCTATTTGGAACAAACAGCCTATCTCCACCTTGAATTTCAAAGATGCAGGAAGTACTGCTTTCAAAAACTTACTGGTTTTTACACGGGTAAACAATGAAGTACATGGCGAAGTTTGTAATCTAGTTGGTTTTCGTTTAGTGCTCCATGTGTTTCTTGAACTCATCTGAATAGGCCCATTTGGAACAAAGAGAGCCTACGTTCACTTTGAAAAATGTAATTTATAGGAAGTACTCCTATCAATAATTAACTCTCTTCTCAGAGGTATACTAGGTCCTAGATTCTATAGCTTGTATCACAGATAGTTTACTGTCAAGAGATAAATGTGTTTCTTCAACTTGCCTGAATAGGCCTATTTCAAAAAAAAGAGCTGATTTTCCCTTTGAAAAACCTAAGTCACAGGAAGTATTCCTTCAAAAACCAGCTCAATTCTCGCAGTGAAACAAGCTCCTAGATGCTGCAGTTTTGAACATAGATGGTTTTCTTTGGACAGATACATGTCTTTGTTCACCTCAGCTGAATAGACCTATTTGTTACAAAGAGAGCCTCTCTCCACCTTGAAAAACCTAAGTTGCCAAAGTGTTCATTTTCTATGTACTGAATACTCAGAGGGAAACAATGTGCTACATGTTGCAGCTTCTAGCATTGATGGTTTTCTGGAGATATAAATCTGTTTCTTCACATCAGCTGAATGGTCTTATTTGAAAAAAGGTAAACTTATCTCAACCTTGAAACATACGTTGCTGGAAAGTAGGACGTTCAGGAACATACTCCACTGTCACAGGGAAATAATGTGCTAGAAGCTCCTGCTTCTACTACAGATGATTTCCTTTCTAGAGATACATGTGTTTCTTCCAATTAGCTGAAAAGACCTAATTGAAAAAAGCGAGATTTCTCCACCTTCAAAATTCTCACTGGCAGAGAGTATTTCTTAGGAAAATTAACTACTCTCCATCAGAGAAACAACAGCAAGATACTGAAGCTTGTCACACAGACAGTTTTCTTTTCTTTGGAGAGATTTCTTTGCTCTTTCAACTCAGGTTCGTAGGCCTAGTTGGAACACAGAAAGCCAATCTCCACATTGAAAAACCTACGTTCCCATATGTATTCCTTTGAAAAACGAAATCCATTTTCATCAGAAAACAATGTACGAGATGCTGAGCTTCTACAATACATGGTTCTCTTGGAGAGATAAATGTGTTGCTTCAACTCAGCTGAATTTGCCTCTTTGGAACAATGTGATGTCATGTGAACCTTGGAAAACGTCCGTCGCGGGAAGTAGTCCTTCCAAAACCGTACTCAATTTTCTCAGGAGACAATGGGCTAGATGCTCCTATTTCTGAAACAGACGGTTTTCTTTCAAGTTATGCATGTGTTTCTTTAAATTAGCTGGCTAGGCCTATTTTGAACAAAGAGATCTTATCTCCATATTGAGAAACTGAAGTTGCTCTAGGTATTTCATTGACAAACTACACTCAATCTGACAAGGAAACAATGTGTTAGATATTCCTTCTGGTAACATAGATGGTTTTCTTCGGAGAGAAACACGTGTTTGTTCAAATCAGCTGAAAAGGCCTCCATGATACAAAGGGAGCCTATCTCCATCCTGAAAAACCTAAGTTGCAAGAAGTATTCCTTTTAAATCTACTGACTACTCACATGGAAACAATATGCTAGATGCTGCAGCTTGTAGTTAGACGGTTTTCTTTGGAGAGACACATGTGTTTCTTCACCTCAGCTGAATTGACCTGTTTGGAACCAAGAGAGTCTACCTCCACCTTGAAAATCCTAACTTGCAGGAAGTATTTCTTTGAAAAAACTGGCAAAAGTCTCCCAGGGTGACAATGTTCTTATTCTCCAGGGTCAAACAGAGATGGTTTTCTTTCAGGAGATACATGTGTTCCTTTAAGTCATATAGAAAGGCCTATTTTGTAACAAAGAGCCCATATCCACATTGAATGACCTATGTTGCAGGAGGAATTCCTTTCCAAATCTATCTCGGTTCTCACAGGGAAGCAATGTGCTAGATGTTGCTGCTTGTAACATATAATGTTTCTTGGGAGAGATCCCTTTGTCTTCAACTCAGCTGAACAGGCCAACGTAGAAAAAAGGGAGCCTATCTCCACCGTGAGAAACCATGCTGCAGGAAGTATTCCAATCAAAAACAAACTTATCTCACGGGGAAACAATGTGCTACCATTCCTGCTTCTAACAGAGATGGTGTTCTTTCGAGAGGTATGTGTGTTTCTTGAAATCTGCGGAATAGGCCTATTGGAAACAAAGTGAGCCTATGTCTACATTGAAAGACCTAAACTGCCTGAAGTACTCCTTTCAAATAGTAACTCAGCTCTCTCACAGAATCAATGTGCTACATGCTGCAGCGTCTAATCTAGATGGTTTCCTTTTAGAGATACATGTGTTTCTTCAATTCACCTGATTGTGTGTATTGGGAACAAAGTGAGCCAACCCACCCTTGGAAAACGTAAGTTGCAGGAAGTCTTTCTTTGACAAACTTACTAAATTCTCACAGGGAAACAATGCCCGAATATTACTGCTTCCAACAGAGATGGCTTTCTTTGGAGAGATATATGTGTTTCTTCAAATGTGCTGAATAGGCCTACTTGGAACAAAGTGTGCCTATCTCTACATTGAAAATCCTCAGTTGCCCGAAGTACTCCTTTCAAGTACTAACTCAGATCTCACAGAGAAACCATGTGCTACATGCTGCAGCTTCTAATCCCGATGGTTTCCTTTTAGAAATACATGTGTTTCTTCAATTCACATGAAGGTGTGTATTGGGAACAAAGTGAGTCAACCCAACCTTGCAAAACGTAAATTGCAGGAAGTATTCCCTTGCAAAACCTATTCAATTCGAAGTTGGAAACAATATGGGGGATGCTCCTTCTTCCACAGAGATGTTTTCTTTGAGAGACACACGTGTTTCTTCAAGTTAGCTGGACAGGCCTATTTGCTTACTGACTGTAACATATAAGATTTCTTTGGAGAGATACATGTGTTTCTTCAATGCAGCTGAAAAATGCCAATGTGGAAATAAGGGAGCCTCTCTCCACCATGAAGCACCCTGTTGCAGGAAGTATTCCATTTACAAACAAACACAATCTCCCAGGGAGACAATGTGCTATTACTCATGCTTCCAGCAGAGATGGTTTTTTTGGAGAAATATATGTGTTTCTTCAAATCTGCTGAACAGGCCTATTAGGAACAAAGAGAGCCTATGTCTACATTGAAAAAGCTAAATTGCCTGAAGTACTCCTTTCAAATATTAACTCAGCTGTCACAGGGAAACAATGAGCTGCACGGTACAGCTTCTAACATAGATGGTTTCCTTTTAGAGGTACGTGTGTTTCTTCAACTCACCTGCCTGTGTCTATCTGGAGAAAAGTGAGCCTATCCCAACCTTGAAAACCCTAAGCTGTAGGAAGTATTCCTATGCAAAGCCTTCTCAATTCTTACTGGGATACAATGTGGTGGATTCTCCTGCTTCTCACACAGATGTTTTCTGTCAAAAGACACATGTGTTTGTTCAAATTAGCCGGGGAGGCCTATTTGGAACAAACAACCCTTTGTTCCCCTTGCAAATTCTGAATGGTGGGAAGAAATTCTTTTAAAATACTCATTTTTAACAGGGAAGCAATGTGCTAGATGTTGAAGATTGTAACATAGATAGTTTTCTTTGCAGAGACACTGATGTTTTTACAACTTAGCTCACAGGCCTACGTGGAAGATAGAGAGCCTATCTCCCTTTGAAAAACGTAAGTTGCCCAAAGTATTCCTTTTAAAATGAAACTCAATTCTCTGAGGGAAAGAATGTGCTATATGCTCCTGATTCTGACTCAAGTGGTTTCTTTTGAGATACATGAGTTCCTTTAACTCTGCTGAAAGGGCCTATTTGGAACAAACAGCCTATCTCCACCTTGAATTTCAAAGATGCAGGAAGTACTGCTTTCAAAAACTTACTGGTTTTTACACGGGTAAACAATGAAGTACATGGCGAAGTTTGTAATCTAGTTGGTTTTCGTTTAGTGCTCCATGTGTTTCTTGAACTCATCTGAATAGGCCCATTTGGAACAAAGAGAGCCTACGTTCACTTTGAAAAATGTAATTTATAGGAAGTACTCCTATCAATAATTAACTCTCTTCTCAGAGGTATACTAGGTCCTAGATTCTATAGCTTGTATCACAGATAGTTTACAGTCAAGAGATAAATGTGTTTCTTCAACTTGCCTGAATAGGCCTATTTCAAAAAAAAGAGCTGATTTTCCCTTTGAAAAACCTAAGTCACAGGAAGTATTCCTTCAAAAACCAGCTCAATTCTCGCAGTGAAACAAGCTCCTAGATGCTGCAGTTTTGAACATAGATGGTTTTCTTTGGACAGATACATGTCTTTGTTCACCTCAGCTGAATAGACCTATTTGTTACAAAGAGAGCCTCTCTCCACCTTGAAAAACCTAAGTTGCCAAAGTGCTCATTTTCTATGTACTGAATACTCAGAGGGAAACAATGTGCTACATGTTGCAGCTTCTAGCATTGATGGTTTTCTGGAGATATAAATCTGTTTCTTCACATCAGCTGAATGGTCTTATTTGAAAAAAGGTAAACTTATCTCAACCTTGAAACATACGTTGCTGGAAAGTAGGACGTTCAGGAACATACTCCACTGTCACAGGGAAATAATGTGCTAGAAGCTCCTGCTTCTACTACAGATGATTTCCTTTCTAGAGATACATGTGTTTCTTCCAATTAGCTGAAAAGACCTAATTGAAAAAAGCGAGATTTCTCCACCTTCAAAATTCTCACTGGCAGAGAGTATTTCTTAGGAAAATTAACTACTCTCCATCAGAGAAACAACAGCAAGATACTGAAGCTTGTCACACAGACAGTTTTCTTTTCTTTGGAGAGATTTCTTTGCTCTTTCAACTCAGGTTCGTAGGCCTAGTTGGAACACAGAAAGCCAATCTCCACATTGAAAAACCTACGTTCCCATATGTATTCCTTTGAAAAACGAAATCCATTTTCATCAGAAAACAATGTACGAGATGCTGAGCTTCTACAATACATGGTTCTCTTGGAGAGATAAATGTGTTGCTTCAACTCAGCTGAATTTGCCTCTTTGGAACAATGTGATCTCATGTGAACCTTGGAAAACGTCCGTTGCGGGAAGTAGTCCTTGCAAAACCGTACTCAATTTTCTCAGGAGACAATGGGCTAGATGCTCCTATTTCTGAAACAGACGGTTTTCTTTCAAGTTATGCATGTGTTTCTTTAAATTAGCTGGCTAGGCCTATTTTGAACAAAGAGATCTTATCTCCATATTGAGAAACTGAAGTTGCTCTAGGTATTTCATTGACAAACTACACTCAATCTGACAAGGAAACAATGTGTTAGATATTCCTTCTGGTAACATAGATGGTTTTCTTCGGAGAGAAACACGTGTTTGTTCAAATCAGCTGAAAAGGCCTCCATGATACAAAGGGAGCCTATCTCCATCCTGAAAAACCTAAGTTGCAAGAAGTATTCCTTTTAAATCTACTGACTACTCACATGGAAACAATATGCTAGATGCTGCAGCTTGTAGTTAGACGGTTTTCTTTGGAGAGACACATGTGTTTCTTCACCTCAGCTGAATTGACCTGTTTGGAACCAAGAGAGTCTACCTCCACCTTGAAAATCCTAACTTGCAGGAAGTATTTCTTTGAAAAAACTGGCAAAAGTCTCCCAGGGTGACAATGTTCTTATTCTCCAGGGTCAAACAGAGATGGTTTTCTTTCAGGAGATACATGTGTTCCTTTAAGTCATATAGAAAGGCCTATTTTGTAACAAAGAGCCCATATCCACATTGAATGACCTATGTTGCAGGAGGAATTCCTTTCCAAATCTATCTCGGTTCTCACAGGGAAGCAATGTGCTAGATGTTGCTGCTTGTAACATATAATGTTTCTTGGGAGAGATCCCTTTGTCTTCAACTCAGCTGAACAGGCCAACGTAGAAAAAAGGGAGCCTATCTCCACCGTGAGAAACCATGCTGCAGGAAGTATTCCAATCAAAAACAAATTTATCTCACGGGGAAACAATGTGCTACCATTCCTGCTTCCAACAGAGATGGTGTTCTTTCGAGAGGTATGTGTGTTTCTTGAAATCTGCGGAATAGGCCTATTGGAAACAAAGTGAGCCTATGTCTACATTGAAAGACCTAAACTGCCTGAAGTACTCCTTTCAAATAGTAACTCAGCTCTCTCACAGAATCAATGTGCTACATGCTGCAGCGTCTAATCTAGATGGTTTCCTTTTAGAGATACATGTGTTTCTTCAACTCACCTGATTGTGTGTATTGGGAACAAAGTGAGCCAACCCACCCTTGGAAAACGTAAGTTGCAGGAAGTCTTTCTTTGACAAACTTACTAAATTCTCACAGGGAAACAATGCCCGAATATTCCTGCTTCCAACAGAGATGGCTTTCTTTGGAGAGATATATGTGTTTCTTCAAATGTGCTGAATAGGCCTACTTGGAACAAAGTGTGCCTATCTCTACATTGAAAATCCTCAGTTGCCCGAAGTACTCCTTTCAAGTACTAACTCAGATCTCACAGAGAAACCATGTGCTACATGCTGCAGCTTCTAATCCCGATGGTTTCCTTTTAGAAATACATGTGTTTCTTCAATTCACATGAAGGTGTGTATTGGGAACAAAGTGAGTCAACCCAACCTTGGAAAACGTAAATTGCAGGAAGTATTCCCTTGCAAAACCTATTCAATTCGAAGTTGGAAACAATATGGGGGATGCTCCTTCTTCCACAGAGATGTTTTCTTTGAGAGACACACGTGTTTCTTCAAGTTAGCTGGACAGGCCTATTTGCTTACTGACTGTAACATATAAGATTTCTTTGGAGAGATACATGTGTTTCTTCAATGCAGCTGAAAAATGCCAATGTGGAAATAAGGGAGCCTCTCTCCACCATGAAGCACCCTGTTGCAGGAAGTATTCCATTTACAAACAAACACAATCTCCCAGGGAGACAATGTGCTATTACTCATGCTTCCAGCAGAGATGGTTTTTTTGGAGAAATATATGTGTTTCTTCAAATCTGCTGAACAGGCCTATTAGGAACAAAGAGAGCCTATGTCTACATTGAAAAAGCTAAATTGCCTGAAGTACTCCTTTCAAATATTAACTCAGCTGTCTCAGGGAAACAATGAGCTGCACGGTACAGCTTCTAACATAGATGGTTTCCTTTTAGAGGTACGTGTGTTTCTTCAACTCACCTGCCTGTGTCTATCTGGAAAAAAGTGAGCCTATCCCAACCTTGAAAACCCTAAGCTGTAGGAAGTATTCCTATGCAAACCCTTCTCAATTCTTACTGGGATACAATGTGGTGGATTCTCCTGCTTCTCACACAGATGTTTTCTGTCAAAAGACACATGTGTTTGTTCAAATTAGCCGGGGAGGCCTATTTGGAACAAACAACCCTTTGTTCCCCTTGCAAATTCTGAATGGTGGGAAGAAATTCTTTTAAAATACTCATTTTTAACAGGGAAGCAATGTGCTAGATGTTGAAGATTGTAACATAGATAGTTTTCTTTGCAGAGACACTGATGTTTTTACAACTTAGCTCACAGGCCTACGTGGAAGATAGAGAGCCTATCTCCCTTTGAAAAACGTAAGTTGCCCAAAGTATTCCTTTTAAAATGAAACTCAATTCTCTGAGGGAAAGAATGTGCTATATGCTCCTGATTCTGACTCAAGTGGTTTCTTTTGAGATACATGAGTTCCTTTAACTCTGCTGAAAGGGCCTATTTGGAACAAACAGCCTATCTCCACCTTGAATTTCAAAGATGCAGGAAGTACTGCTTTCAAAAACTTACTGGTTTTTACACGGGTAAACAATGAAGTACATGGCGAAGTTTGTAATCTAGTTGGTTTTCGTTTAGTGCTCCATGTGTTTCTTGAACTCATCTGAATAGGCCCATTTGGAACAAAGAGAGCCTACGTTCACTTTGAAAAATGTAATTTATAGGAAGTACTCCTATCAATAATTAACTCTCTTCTCAGAGGTATACTAGGTCCTAGATTCTATAGCTTGTATCACAGATAGTTTACTGTCAAGAGATAAATGTGTTTCTTCAACTTGCCTGAATAGGCCTATTTCAAAAAAAAGAGCTGATTTTCCCTTTGAAAAACCTAAGTCACAGGAAGTATTCCTTCAAAAACCAGCTCAATTCTCGCAGTGAAACAAGCTCCTAGATGCTGCAGTTTTGAACATAGATGGTTTTCTTTGGACAGATACATGTCTTTGTTCACCTCAGCTGAATAGACCTATTTGTTACAAAGAGAGCCTCTCTCCACCTTGAAAAACCTAAGTTGCCAAAGTGTTCATTTTCTATGTACTGAATACTCAGAGGGAAACAATGTGCTACATGTTGCAGCTTCTAGCATTGATGGTTTTCTGGAGATATAAATCTGTTTCTTCACATCAGCTGAATGGTCTTATTTGAAAAAAGGTAAACTTATCTCAACCTTGAAACATACGTTGCTGGAAAGTAGGACGTTCAGGAACATACTCCACTGTCACAGGGAAATAATGTGCTAGAAGCTCCTGCTTCTACTACAGATGATTTCCTTTCTAGAGATACATGTGTTTCTTCCAATTAGCTGAAAAGACCTAATTGAAAAAAGCGAGATTTCTCCACCTTCAAAATTCTCACTGGCAGAGAGTATTTCTTAGGAAAATTAACTACTCTCCATCAGAGAAACAACAGCAAGATACTGAAGCTTGTCACACAGACAGTTTTCTTTTCTTTGGAGAGATTTCTTTGCTCTTTCAACTCAGGTTCGTAGGCCTAGTTGGAACACAGAAAGCCAATCTCCACATTGAAAAACCTACGTTCCCATATGTATTCCTTTGAAAAACGAAATCCATTTTCATCAGAAAACAATGTACGAGATGCTGAGCTTCTACAATACATGGTTCTCTTGGAGAGATAAATGTGTTGCTTCAACTCAGCTGAATTTGCCTCTTTGGAACAATGTGATGTCATGTGAACCTTGGAAAACGTCCGTCGCGGGAAGTAGTCCTTGCAAAACCGTACTCAATTTTCTCAGGAGACAATGGGCTAGATGCTCCTATTTCTGAAACAGACGGTTTTCTTTCAAGTTATGCATGTGTTTCTTTAAATTAGCTGGCTAGGCCTATTTTGAACAAAGAGATCTTATCTCCATATTGAGAAACTGAAGTTGCTCTAGGTATTTCATTGACAAACTACACTCAATCTGACAAGGAAACAATGTGTTAGATATTCCTTCTGGTAACATAGATGGTTTTCTTCGGAGAGAAACACGTGTTTGTTCAAATCAGCTGAAAAGGCCTCCATGATACAAAGGGAGCCTATCTCCATCCTGAAAAACCTAAGTTGCAAGAAGTATTCCTTTTAAATCTACTGACTACTCACATGGAAACAATATGCTAGATGCTGCAGCTTGTAGTTAGACGGTTTTCTTTGGAGAGACACATGTGTTTCTTCACCTCAGCTGAATTGACCTGTTTTGAACCAAGAGAGTCTACCTCCACCTTGAAAATCCTAACTTGCAGGAAGTATTTCTTTGAAAAAACTGGCAAAAGTCTCCCAGGGTGACAATGTTCTTATTCTCCAGGGTCAAACAGAGATGGTTTTCTTTCAGGAGATACATGTGTTCCTTTAAGTCATATAGAAAGGCCTATTTTGTAACAAAGAGCCCATATCCACATTGAATGACCTATGTTGCAGGAGGAATTCCTTTCCAAATCTATCTCGGTTCTCACAGGGAAGCAATGTGCTAGATGTTGCTGCTTGTAACATATAATGTTTCTTGGGAGAGATCCCTTTGTCTTCAACTCAGCTGAACAGGCCAACGTAGAAAAAAGGGAGCCTATCTCCACCGTGAGAAACCATGCTGCAGGAAGTATTCCAATCAAAAACAAACTTATCTCACGGGGAAACAATGTGCTACCATTCCTGCTTCTAACAGAGATGGTGTTCTTTCGAGAGGTATGTGTGTTTCTTGAAATCTGCGGAATAGGCCTATTGGAAACAAAGTGAGCCTATGTCTACATTGAAAGACCTAAACTGCCTGAAGTACTCCTTTCAAATAGTAACTCAGCTCTCTCACAGAATCAATGTGCTACATGCTGCAGCGTCTAATCTAGATGGTTTCCTTTTAGAGATACATGTGTTTCTTCAATTCACCTGATTGTGTGTATTGGGAACAAAGTGAGCCAACCCACCCTTGGAAAACGTAAGTTGCAGGAAGTCTTTCTTTGACAAACTTACTAAATTCTCACAGGGAAACAATGCCCGAATATTACTGCTTCCAACAGAGATGGCTTTCTTTGGAGAGATATATGTGTTTCTTCAAATGTGCTGAATAGGCCTACTTGGAACAAAGTGTGCCTATCTCTACATTGAAAATCCTCAGTTGCCCGAAGTACTCCTTTCAAGTACTAACTCAGATCTCACAGAGAAACCATGTGCTACATGCTGCAGCTTCTAATCCCGATGGTTTCCTTTTAGAAATACATGTGTTTCTTCAATTCACATGAAGGTGTGTATTGGGAACAAAGTGAGTCAACCCAACCTTGGAAAACGTAAATTGCAGGAAGTATTCCCTTGCAAAACCTATTCAATTCGAAGTTGGAAACAATATGGGGGATGCTCCTTCTTCCACAGAGATGTTTTCTTTGAGAGACACACGTGTTTCTTCAAGTTAGCTGGACAGGCCTATTTGCTTACTGACTGTAACATATAAGATTTCTTTGGAGAGATACATGTGTTTCTTCAATGCAGCTGAAAAATGCCAATGTGGAAATAAGGGAGCCTCTCTCCACCATGAAGCACCCTGTTGCAGGAAGTATTCCATTTACAAACAAACACAATCTCCCAGGGAGACAATGTGCTATTACTCATGCTTCCAGCAGAGATGGTTTTTTTGGAGAAATATATGTGTTTCTTCAAATCTGCTGAACAGGCCTATTAGGAACAAAGAGAGCCTATGTCTACATTGAAAAAGCTAAATTGCCTGAAGTACTCCTTTCAAATAATAACTCAGCTGTCACAGGGAAACAATGAGCTGCACGGTACAGCTTCTAACATAGATGGTTTCCTTTTAGAGGTACGTGTGTTTCTTCAACTCACCTGCCTGTGTCTATCTGGAAAAAAGTGAGCCTATCCCAACCTTGAAAACCCTAAGCTGTAGGAAGTATTCCTATGCAAAGCCTTCTCAATTCTTACTGGGATACAATGTGGTGGATTCTCCTGCTTCTCACACAGATGTTTTCTGTCAAAAGACACATGTGTTTGTTCAAATTAGCCGGGGAGGCCTATTTGGAACAAACAACCCTTTGTTCCCCTTGCAAATTCTGAATGGTGGGAAGAAATTCTTTTAAAATACTCATTTTTAACAGGGAAGCAATGTGCTAGATGTTGAAGATTGTAACATAGATAGTTTTCTTTGCAGAGACACTGATGTTTTTACAACTTAGCTCACAGGCCTACGTGGAAGATAGAGAGCCTATCTCCCTTTGAAAAACGTAAGTTGCCCAAAGTATTCCTTTTAAAATGAAACTCAATTCTCTGAGGGAAAGAATGTGCTATATGCTCCTGATTCTGACTCAAGTGGTTTCTTTTGAGATACATGAGTTCCTTTAACTCTGCTGAAAGGGCCTATTTGGAACAAACAGCCTATCTCCACCTTGAATTTCAAAGATGCAGGAAGTACTGCTTTCAAAAACTTACTGGTTTTTACACGGGTAAACAATGAAGTACATGGCGAAGTTTGTAATCTAGTTGGTTTTCGTTTAGTGCTCCATGTGTTTCTTGAACTCATCTGAATAGGCCCATTTGGAACAAAGAGAGCCTACGTTCACTTTGAAAAATGTAATTTATAGGAAGTACTCCTATCAATAATTAACTCTCTTCTCAGAGGTATACTAGGTCCTAGATTCTATAGCTTGTATCACAGATAGTTTACTGTCAAGAGATAAATGTGTTTCTTCAACTTGCCTGAATAGGCCTATTTCAAAAAAAAGAGCTGATTTTCCCTTTGAAAAACCTAAGTCACAGGAAGTATTCCTTCAAAAACCAGCTCAATTCTCGCAGTGAAACAAGCTCCTAGATGCTGCAGTTTTGAACATAGATGGTTTTCTTTGGACAGATACATGTCTTTGTTCACCTCAGCTGAATAGACCTATTTGTTACAAAGAGAGCCTCTCTCCACCTTGAAAAACCTAAGTTGCCAAAGTGTTCATTTTCTATGTACTGAATACTCAGAGGGAAACAATGTGCTACATGTTGCAGCTTCTAGCATTGATGGTTTTCTGGAGATATAAATCTGTTTCTTCACATCAGCTGAATGGTCTTATTTGAAAAAAGGTAAACTTATCTCAACCTTGAAACATACGTTGCTGGAAAGTAGGACGTTCAGGAACATACTCCACTGTCACAGGGAAATAATGTGCTAGAAGCTCCTGCTTCTACTACAGATGATTTCCTTTCTAGAGATACATGTGTTTCTTCCAATTAGCTGAAAAGACCTAATTGAAAAAAGCGAGATTTCTCCACCTTCAAAATTCTCACTGGCAGAGAGTATTTCTTAGGAAAATTAACTACTCTCCATCAGAGAAACAACAGCAAGATACTGAAGCTTGTCACACAGACAGTTTTCTTTTCTTTGGAGAGATTTCTTTGCTCTTTCAACTCAGGTTCGTAGGCCTAGTTGGAACACAGAAAGCCAATCTCCACATTGAAAAACCTACGTTCCCATATGTATTCCTTTGAAAAACGAAATCCATTTTCATCAGAAAACAATGTACGAGATGCTGAGCTTCTACAATACATGGTTCTCTTGGAGAGATAAATGTGTTGCTTCAACTCAGCTGAATTTGCCTCTTTGGAACAATGTGATGTCATGTGAACCTTGGAAAACGTCCGTCGCGGGAAGTAGTCCTTGCAAAACCGTACTCAATTTTCTCAGGAGACAATGGGCTAGATGCTCCTATTTCTGAAACAGACGGTTTTCTTTCAAGTTATGCATGTGTTTCTTTAAATTAGCTGGCTAGGCCTATTTTGAACAAAGAGATCTTATCTCCATATTGAGAAACTGAAGTTGCTCTAGGTATTTCATTGACAAACTACACTCAATCTGACAAGGAAACAATGTGTTAGATATTCCTTCTGGTAACATAGATGGTTTTCTTCGGAGAGAAACACGTGTTTGTTCAAATCAGCTGAAAAGGCCTCCATGATACAAAGGGAGCCTATCTCCATCCTGAAAAACCTAAGTTGCAAGAAGTATTCCTTTTAAATCTACTGACTACTCACATGGAAACAATATGCTAGATGCTGCAGCTTGTAGTTAGACGGTTTTCTTTGGAGAGACACATGTGTTTCTTCACCTCAGCTGAATTGACCTGTTTTGAACCAAGAGAGTCTACCTCCACCTTGAAAATCCTAACTTGCAGGAAGTATTTCTTTGAAAAAACTGGCAAAAGTCTCCCAGGGTGACAATGTTCTTATTCTCCAGGGTCAAACAGAGATGGTTTTCTTTCAGGAGATACATGTGTTCCTTTAAGTCATATAGAAAGGCCTATTTTGTAACAAAGAGCCCATATCCACATTGAATGACCTATGTTGCAGGAGGAATTCCTTTCCAAATCTATCTCGGTTCTCACAGGGAAGCAATGTGCTAGATGTTGCTGCTTGTAACATATAATGTTTCTTGGGAGAGATCCCTTTGTCTTCAACTCAGCTGAACAGGCCAACGTAGAAAAAAGGGAGCCTATCTCCACCGTGAGAAACCATGCTGCAGGAAGTATTCCAATCAAAAACAAATTTATCTCACGGGGAAACAATGTGCTACCATTCCTGCTTCCAACAGAGATGGTGTTCTTTCGAGAGGTATGTGTGTTTCTTGAAATCTGCGGAATAGGCCTATTGGAAACAAAGTGAGCCTATGTCTACATTGAAAGACCTAAACTGCCTGAAGTACTCCTTTCAAATAGTAACTCAGCTCTCTCACAGAATCAATGTGCTACATGCTGCAGCGTCTAATCTAGATGGTTTCCTTTTAGAGATACATGTGTTTCTTCAACTCACCTGATTGTGTGTATTGGGAACAAAGTGAGCCAACCCACCCTTGGAAAACGTAAGTTGCAGGAAGTCTTTCTTTGACAAACTTACTAAATTCTCACAGGGAAACAATGCCCGAATATTCCTGCTTCCAACAGAGATGGCTTTCTTTGGAGAGATATATGTGTTTCTTCAAATGTGCTGAATAGGCCTACTTGGAACAAAGTGTGCCTATCTCTACATTGAAAATCCTCAGTTGCCCGAAGTACTCCTTTCAAGTACTAACTCAGATCTCACAGAGAAACCATGTGCTACATGCTGCAGCTTCTAATCCCGATGGTTTCCTTTTAGAAATACATGTGTTTCTTCAATTCACATGAAGGTGTGTATTGGGAACAAAGTGAGTCAACCCAACCTTGGAAAACGTAAATTGCAGGAAGTATTCCCTTGCAAAACCTATTCAATTCGAAGTTGGAAACAATATGGGGGATGCTCCTTCTTCCACAGAGAGGTTTTCTTTGAGAGACACACGTGTTTCTTCAAGTTAGCTGGACAGGCCTATTTGCTTACTGACTGTAACATATAAGATTTCTTTGGAGAGATACATGTGTTTCTTCAATGCAGCTGAAAAATGCCAATGTGGAAATAAGGGAGCCTCTCTCCACCATGAAGCACCCTGTTGCAGGAAGTATTCCATTTACAAACAAACACAATCTCCCAGGGAGACAATGTGCTATTACTCATGCTTCCAGCAGAGATGGTTTTTTTGGAGAAATATATGTGTTTCTTCAAATCTGCTGAACAGGCCTATTAGGAACAAAGAGAGCCTATGTCTACATTGAAAAAGCTAAATTGCCTGAAGTACTCCTTTCAAATATTAACTCAGCTGTCACAGGGAAACAATGAGCTGCACGGTACAGCTTCTAACATAGATGGTTTCCTTTTAGAGGTACGTGTGTTTCTTCAACTCACCTGCCTGTGTCTATCTGGAAAAAAGTGAGCCTATCCCAACCTTGAAAACCCTAAGCTGTAGGAAGTATTCCTATGCAAAGCCTTCTCAATTCTTACTGGGATACAATGTGGTGGATTCTCCTGCTTCTCACACAGATGTTTTCTGTCAAAAGACACATGTGTTTGTTCAAATTAGCCGGGGAGGCCTATTTGGAACAAACAACCCTTTGTTCCCCTTGCAAATTCTGAATGGTGGGAAGAAATTCTTTTAAAATACTCATTTTTAACAGGGAAGCAATGTGCTAGATGTTGAAGATTGTAACATAGATAGTTTTCTTTGCAGAGACACTGATGTTTTTACAACTTAGCTCACAGGCCTACGTGGAAGATAGAGAGCCTATCTCCCTTTGAAAAACGTAAGTTGCCCAAAGTATTCCTTTTAAAATGAAACTCAATTCTCTGAGGGAAAGAATGTGCTATATGCTCCTGATTCTGACTCAAGTGGTTTCTTTTGAGATACATGAGTTCCTTTAACTCTGCTGAAAGGGCCTATTTGGAACAAACAGCCTATCTCCACCTTGAATTTCAAAGATGCAGGAAGTACTGCTTTCAAAAACTTACTGGTTTTTACATGGGTAAACAATGAAGTACATGGCGAAGTTTGTAATCTAGTTGGTTTTCGTTTAGTGCTCCATGTGTTTCTTGAACTCATCTGAATAGGCCCATTTGGAACAAAGAGAGCCTACGTTCACTTTGAAAAATGTAATTTATAGGAAGTACTCCTATCAATAATTAACTCTCTTCTCAGAGGTATACTAGGTCCTAGATTCTATAGCTTGTATCACAGATAGTTTACAGTCAAGAGATAAATGTGTTTCTTCAACTTGCCTGAATAGGCCTATTTCAAAAAAAAGAGCTGATTTTCCCTTTGAAAAACCTGTCACAGGAAGTATTCCTTCAAAAACCAGCTCAATTCTCGCAGTGAAACAAGCTCCTAGATGCTGCAGTTTTGAACATAGATGGTTTTCTTTGGACAGATACACGTCTTTGTTCACCTCAGCTGAATAGACCTATTTGTTACAAAGAGAGCCTCTCTCCACCTTGAAAAACCTAAGTTGCCAAAGTGTTCATTTTCTATGTACTGAATACTCAGAGGGAAACAATGTGCTACATGTTGCAGCTTCTAGCATTGATGGTTTTCTGGAGATATAAATCTGTTTCTTCACATCAGCTGAATGGTCTTATTTGAAAAAAGGTAAACTTATCTCAACCTTGAAACATACGTTGCTGGAAAGTAGGACGTTCAGGAACATACTCCACTGTCACAGGGAAATAATGTGCTAGAAGCTCCTGCTTCTACTACAGATGATTTCCTTTCTAGAGATACATGTGTTTCTTCCAATTAGCTGAAAAGACCTAATTGAAAAAAGCGAGATTTCTCCACCTTCAAAATTCTCACTGGCAGAGAGTATTTCTTAGGAAAATTAACTACTCTCCATCAGAGAAACAACAGCAAGATACTGAAGCTTGTCACACAGACAGTTTTCTTTTCTTTGGAGAGATTTCTTTGCTCTTTCAACTCAGGTTCGTAGGCCTAGTTGGAACACAGAAAGCCAATCTCCACATTGAAAAACCTACGTTCCCATATGTATTCCTTTGAAAAACGAAATCCATTTTCATCAGAAAACAATGTACGAGATGCTGAGCTTCTACAATACATGGTTCTCTTGGAGAGATAAATGTGTTGCTTCAACTCAGCTGAATTTGCCTCTTTGGAACAATGTGATCTCATGTGAACCTTGGAAAACGTCCGTCGCGGGAAGTAGTCCTTGCAAAACCGTACTCAATTTTCTCAGGAGACAATGGGCTAGATGCTCCTATTTCTGAAACAGACGGTTTTCTTTCAAGTTATGCATGTGTTTCTTTAAATTAGCTGGCTAGGCCTATTTTGAACAAAGAGATCTTATCTCCATATTGAGAAACTGAAGTTGCTCTAGGTATTTCATTGACAAACTACACTCAATCTGACAAGGAAACAATGTGTTAGATATTCCTTCTGGTAACATAGATGGTTTTCTTCGGAGAGAAACACGTGTTTGTTCAAATCAGCTGAAAAGGCCTCCATGATACAAAGGGAGCCTATCTCCATCCTGAAAAACCTAAGTTGCAAGAAGTATTCCTTTTAAATCTACTGACTACTCACATGGAAACAATATGCTAGATGCTGCAGCTTGTAGTTAGACGGTTTTCTTTGGAGAGACACATGTGTTTCTTCACCTCAGCTGAATTGACCTGTTTGGAACCAAGAGAGTCTACCTCCACCTTGAAAATCCTAACTTGCAGGAAGTATTTCTTTGAAAAAACTGGCAAAAGTCTCCCAGGGTGACAATGTTCTTATTCTCCAGGGTCAAACAGAGATGGTTTTCTTTCAGGAGATACATGTGTTCCTTTAAGTCATATAGAAAGGCCTATTTTGTAACAAAGAGCCCATATCCACATTGAATGACCTATGTTGCAGGAGGAATTCCTTTCCAAATCTATCTCGGTTCTCACAGGGAAGCAATGTGCTAGATGTTGCTGCTTGTAACATATAATGTTTCTTGGGAGAGATCCCTTTGTCTTCAACTCAGCTGAACAGGCCAACGTAGAAAAAAGGGAGCCTATCTCCACCGTGAGAAACCATGCTGCAGGAAGTATTCCAATCAAAAACAAATTTATCTCACGGGGAAACAATGTGCTACCATTCCTGCTTCCAACAGAGATGGTGTTCTTTCGAGAGGTATGTGTGTTTCTTGAAATCTGCGGAATAGGCCTATTGGAAACAAAGTGAGCCTATGTCTACATTGAAAGACCTAAACTGCCTGAAGTACTCCTTTCAAATAGTAACTCAGCTCTCTCACAGAATCAATGTGCTACATGCTGCAGCGTCTAATCTAGATGGTTTCCTTTTAGAGATACATGTGTTTCTTCAACTCACCTGATTGTGTGTATTGGGAACAAAGTGAGCCAACCCACCCTTGGAAAACGTAAGTTGCAGGAAGTCTTTCTTTGACAAACTTACTAAATTCTCACAGGGAAACAATGCCCGAATATTCCTGCTTCCAACAGAGATGGCTTTCTTTGGAGAGATATATGTGTTTCTTCAAATGTGCTGAATAGGCCTACTTGGAACAAAGTGTGCCTATCTCTACATTGAAAATCCTCAGTTGCCCGAAGTACTCCTTTCAAGTACTAACTCAGATCTCACAGAGAAACCATGTGCTACATGCTGCAGCTTCTAATCCCGATGGTTTCCTTTTAGAAATACATGTGTTTCTTCAATTCACATGAAGGTGTGTATTGGGAACAAAGTGAGTCAACCCAACCTTGGAAAACGTAAATTGCAGGAAGTATTCCCTTGCAAAACCTATTCAATTCGAAGTTGGAAACAATATGGGGGATGCTCCTTCTTCCACAGAGAGGTTTTCTTTGAGAGACACACGTGTTTCTTCAAGTTAGCTGGACAGGCCTATTTGCTTACTGACTGTAACATATAAGATTTCTTTGGAGAGATACATGTGTTTCTTCAATGCAGCTGAAAAATGCCAATGTGGAAATAAGGGAGCCTCTCTCCACCATGAAGCACCCTGTTGCAGGAAGTATTCCATTTACAAACAAACACAATCTCCCAGGGAGACAATGTGCTATTACTCATGCTTCCAGCAGAGATGGTTTTTTTGGAGAAATATATGTGTTTCTTCAAATCTGCTGAACAGGCCTATTAGGAACAAAGAGAGCCTATGTCTACATTGAAAAAGCTAAATTGCCTGAAGTACTCCTTTCAAATATTAACTCAGCTGTCACAGGGAAACAATGAGCTGCACGGTACAGCTTCTAACATAGATGGTTTCCTTTTAGAGGTACGTGTGTTTCTTCAACTCACCTGCCTGTGTCTATCTGGAAAAAAGTGAGCCTATCCCAACCTTGAAAACCCTAAGCTGTAGGAAGTATTCCTATGCAAAGCCTTCTCAATTCTTACTGGGATACAATGTGGTGGATTCTCCTGCTTCTCACACAGATGTTTTCTGTCAAAAGACACATGTGTTTGTTCAAATTAGCCGGGGAGGCCTATTTGGAACAAACAACCCTTTGTTCCCCTTGCAAATTCTGAATGGTGGGAAGAAATTCTTTTAAAATACTCATTTTTAACAGGGAAGCAATGTGCTAGATGTTGAAGATTGTAACATAGATAGTTTTCTTTGCAGAGACACTGATGTTTTTACAACTTAGCTCACAGGCCTACGTGGAAGATAGAGAGCCTATCTCCCTTTGAAAAACGTAAGTTGCCCAAAGTATTCCTTTTAAAATGAAACTCAATTCTCTGAGGGAAAGAATGTGCTATATGCTCCTGATTCTGACTCAAGTGGTTTCTTTTGAGATACATGAGTTCCTTTAACTCTGCTGAAAGGGCCTATTTGGAACAAACAGCCTATCTCCACCTTGAATTTCAAAGATGCAGGAAGTACTGCTTTCAAAAACTTACTGGTTTTTACACGGGTAAACAATGAAGTACATGGCGAAGTTTGTAATCTAGTTGGTTTTCGTTTAGTGCTCCATGTGTTTCTTGAACTCATCTGAATAGGCCCATTTGGAACAAAGAGAGCCTACGTTCACTTTGAAAAATGTAATTTATAGGAAGTACTCCTATCAATAATTAACTCTCTTCTCAGAGGTATACTAGGTCCTAGATTCTATAGCTTGTATCACAGATAGTTTACTGTCAAGAGATAAATGTGTTTCTTCAACTTGCCTGAATAGGCCTATTTCAAAAAAAAGAGCTGATTTTCCCTTTGAAAAACCTAAGTCACAGGAAGTATTCCTTCAAAAACCAGCTCAATTCTCGCAGTGAAACAAGCTCCTAGATGCTGCAGTTTTGAACATAGATGGTTTTCTTTGGACAGATACACGTCTTTGTTCACCTCAGCTGAATAGACCTATTTGTTACAAAGAGAGCCTCTCTCCACCTTGAAAAACCTAAGTTGCCAAAGTGTTCATTTTCTATGTACTGAATACTCAGAGGGAAACAATGTGCTACATGTTGCAGCTTCTAGCATTGATGGTTTTCTGGAGATATAAATCTGTTTCTTCACATCAGCTGAATGGTCTTATTTGAAAAAAGGTAAACTTATCTCAACCTTGAAACATACGTTGCTGGAAAGTAGGACGTTCAGGAACATACTCCACTGTCACAGGGAAATAATGTGCTAGAAGCTCCTGCTTCTACTACAGATGATTTCCTTTCTAGAGATACATGTGTTTCTTCCAATTAGCTGAAAAGACCTAATTGAAAAAAGCGAGATTTCTCCACCTTCAAAATTCTCACTGGCAGAGAGTATTTCTTAGGAAAATTAACTACTCTCCATCAGAGAAACAACAGCAAGATACTGAAGCTTGTCACACAGACAGTTTTCTTTTCTTTGGAGAGATTTCTTTGCTCTTTCAACTCAGGTTCGTAGGCCTAGTTGGAACACAGAAAGCCAATCTCCACATTGAAAAACCTACGTTCCCATATGTATTCCTTTGAAAAACGAAATCCATTTTCATCAGAAAACAATGTACGAGATGCTGAGCTTCTACAATACATGGTTCTCTTGGAGAGATAAATGTGTTGCTTCAACTCAGCTGAATTTGCCTCTTTGGAACAATGTGATGTCATGTGAACCTTGGAAAACGTCCATCGCGGGAAGTAGTCCTTGCAAAACCGTACTCAATTTTCTCAGGAGACAATGGGCTAGATGCTCCTATTTCTGAAACAGACGGTTTTCTTTCAAGTTATGCATGTGTTTCTTTAAATTAGCTGGCTAGGCCTATTTTGAACAAAGAGATCTTATCTCCATATTGAGAAACTGAAGTTGCTCTAGGTATTTCATTGACAAACTACACTCAATCTGACAAGGAAACAATGTGTTAGATATTCCTTCTGGTAACATAGATGGTTTTCTTCGGAGAGAAACACGTGTTTGTTCAAATCAGCTGAAAAGGCCTCCATGATACAAAGGGAGCCTATCTCCATCCTGAAAAACCTAAGTTGCAAGAAGTATTCCTTTTAAATCTACTGACTACTCACATGGAAACAATATGCTAGATGCTGCAGCTTGTAGTTAGACGGTTTTCTTTGGAGAGACACATGTGTTTCTTCACCTCAGCTGAATTGACCTGTTTGGAACCAAGAGAGTCTACCTCCACCTTGAAAATCCTAACTTGCAGGAAGTATTTCTTTGAAAAAACTGGCAAAAGTCTCCCAGGGTGACAATGTTCTTATTCTCCAGGGTCAAACAGAGATGGTTTTCTTTCAGGAGATACATGTGTTCCTTTAAGTCATATAGAAAGGCCTATTTTGTAACAAAGAGCCCATATCCACATTGAATGACCTATGTTGCAGGAGGAATTCCTTTCCAAATCTATCTCGGTTCTCACAGGGAAGCAATGTGCTAGATGTTGCTGCTTGTAACATATAATGTTTCTTGGGAGAGATCCCTTTGTCTTCAACTCAGCTGAACAGGCCAACGTAGAAAAAAGGGAGCCTATCTCCACCGTGAGAAACCATGCTGCAGGAAGTATTCCAATCAAAAACAAATTTATCTCACGGGGAAACAATGTGCTACCATTCCTGCTTCCAACAGAGATGGTGTTCTTTCGAGAGGTATGTGTGTTTCTTGAAATCTGCGGAATAGGCCTATTGGAAACAAAGTGAGCCTATGTCTACATTGAAAGACCTAAACTGCCTGAAGTACTCCTTTCAAATAGTAACTCAGCTCTCTCACAGAATCAATGTGCTACATGCTGCAGCGTCTAATCTAGATGGTTTCCTTTTAGAGATACATGTGTTTCTTCAACTCACCTGATTGTGTGTATTGGGAACAAAGTGAGCCAACCCACCCTTGGAAAACGTAAGTTGCAGGAAGTCTTTCTTTGACAAACTTACTAAATTCTCACAGGGAAACAATGCCCGAATATTCCTGCTTCCAACAGAGATGGCTTTCTTTGGAGAGATATATGTGTTTCTTCAAATGTGCTGAATAGGCCTACTTGGAACAAAGTGTGCCTATCTCTACATTGAAAATCCTCAGTTGCCCGAAGTACTCCTTTCAAGTACTAACTCAGATCTCACAGAGAAACCATGTGCTACATGCTGCAGCTTCTAATCCCGATGGTTTCCTTTTAGAAATACATGTGTTTCTTCAATTCACATGAAGGTGTGTATTGGGAACAAAGTGAGTCAACCCAACCTTGGAAAACGTAAATTGCAGGAAGTATTCCCTTGCAAAACCTATTCAATTCGAAGTTGGAAACAATATGGGGGATGCTCCTTCTTCCACAGAGAGGTTTTCTTTGAGAGACACACGTGTTTCTTCAAGTTAGCTGGACAGGCCTATTTGCTTACTGACTGTAACATATAAGATTTCTTTGGAGAGATACATGTGTTTCTTCAATGCAGCTGAAAAATGCCAATGTGGAAATAAGGGAGCCTCTCTCCACCATGAAGCACCCTGTTGCAGGAAGTATTCCATTTACAAACAAACACAATCTCCCAGGGAGACAATGTGCTATTACTCATGCTTCCAGCAGAGATGGTTTTTTTGGAGAAATATATGTGTTTCTTCAAATCTGCTGAACAGGCCTATTAGGAACAAAGAGAGCCTATGTCTACATTGAAAAAGCTAAATTGCCTGAAGTACTCCTTTCAAATATTAACTCAGCTGTCACAGGGAAACAATGAGCTGCACGGTACAGCTTCTAACATAGATGGTTTCCTTTTAGAGGTACGTGTGTTTCTTCAACTCACCTGCCTGTGTCTATCTGGAAAAAAGTGAGCCTATCCCAACCTTGAAAACCCTAAGCTGTAGGAAGTATTCCTATGCAAAGCCTTCTCAATTCTTACTGGGATACAATGTGGTGGATTCTCCTGCTTCTCACACAGATGTTTTCTGTCAAAAGACACATGTGTTTGTTCAAATTAGCCGGGGAGGCCTATTTGGAACAAACAACCCTTTGTTCCCCTTGCAAATTCTGAATGGTGGGAAGAAATTCTTTTAAAATACTCATTTTTAACAGGGAAGCAATGTGCTAGATGTTGAAGATTGTAACATAGATAGTTTTCTTTGCAGAGACACTGATGTTTTTACAACTTAGCTCACAGGCCTACGTGGAAGATAGAGAGCCTATCTCCCTTTGAAAAACGTAAGTTGCCCAAAGTATTCCTTTTAAAATGAAACTCAATTCTCTGAGGGAAAGAATGTGCTATATGCTCCTGATTCTGACTCAAGTGGTTTCTTTTGAGATACATGAGTTCCTTTAACTCTGCTGAAAGGGCCTATTTGGAACAAACAGCCTATCTCCACCTTGAATTTCAAAGATGCAGGAAGTACTGCTTTCAAAAACTTACTGGTTTTTACACGGGTAAACAATGAAGTACATGGCGAAGTTTGTAATCTAGTTGGTTTTCGTTTAGTGCTCCATGTGTTTCTTGAACTCATCTGAATAGGCCCATTTGGAACAAAGAGAGCCTACGTTCACTTTGAAAAATGTAATTTATAGGAAGTACTCCTATCAATAATTAACTCTCTTCTCAGAGGTATACTAGGTCCTAGATTCTATAGCTTGTATCACAGATAGTTTACTGTCAAGAGATAAATGTGTTTCTTCAACTTGCCTGAATAGGCCTATTTCAAAAAAAAGAGCTGATTTTCCCTTTGAAAAACCTAAGTCACAGGAAGTATTCCTTCAAAAACCAGCTCAATTCTCGCAGTGAAACAAGCTCCTAGATGCTGCAGTTTTGAACATAGATGGTTTTCTTTGGACAGATACACGTCTTTGTTCACCTCAGCTGAATAGACCTATTTGTTACAAAGAGAGCCTCTCTCCACCTTGAAAAACCTAAGTTGCCAAAGTGTTCATTTTCTATGTACTGAATACTCAGAGGGAAACAATGTGCTACATGTTGCAGCTTCTAGCATTGATGGTTTTCTGGAGATATAAATCTGTTTCTTCACATCAGCTGAATGGTCTTATTTGAAAAAAGGTAAACTTATCTCAACCTTGAAACATACGTTGCTGGAAAGTAGGACGTTCAGGAACATACTCCACTGTCACAGGGAAATAATGTGCTAGAAGCTCCTGCTTCTACTACAGATGATTTCCTTTCTAGAGATACATGTGTTTCTTCCAATTAGCTGAAAAGACCTAATTGAAAAAAGCGAGATTTCTCCACCTTCAAAATTCTCACTGGCAGAGAGTATTTCTTAGGAAAATTAACTACTCTCCATCAGAGAAACAACAGCAAGATACTGAAGCTTGTCACACAGACAGTTTTCTTTTCTTTGGAGAGATTTCTTTGCTCTTTCAACTCAGGTTCGTAGGCCTAGTTGGAACACAGAAAGCCAATCTCCACATTGAAAAACCTACGTTCCCATATATATTCCTTTGAAAAACGAAATCCATTTTCATCAGAAAACAATGTACGAGATGCTGAGCTTCTACAATACATGGTTCTCTTGGAGAGATAAATGTGTTGCTTCAACTCAGCTGAATTTGCCTCTTTGGAACAATGTGATGTCATGTGAACCTTGGAAAACGTCCATCGCGGGAAGTAGTCCTTGCAAAACCGTACTCAATTTTCTCAGGAGACAATGGGCTAGATGCTCCTATTTCTGAAACAGACGGTTTTCTTTCAAGTTATGCATGTGTTTCTTTAAATTAGCTGGCTAGGCCTATTTTGAACAAAGAGATCTTATCTCCATATTGAGAAACTGAAGTTGCTCTAGGTATTTCATTGACAAACTACACTCAATCTGACAAGGAAACAATGTGTTAGATATTCCTTCTGGTAACATAGATGGTTTTCTTCGGAGAGAAACACGTGTTTGTTCAAATCAGCTGAAAAGGCCTCCATGATACAAAGGGAGCCTATCTCCATCCTGAAAAACCTAAGTTGCAAGAAGTATTCCTTTTAAATCTACTGACTACTCACATGGAAACAATATGCTAGATGCTGCAGCTTGTAGTTAGACGGTTTTCTTTGGAGAGACACATGTGTTTCTTCACCTCAGCTGAATTGACCTGTTTGGAACCAAGAGAGTCTACCTCCACCTTGAAAATCCTAACTTGCAGGAAGTATTTCTTTGAAAAAACTGGCAAAAGTCTCCCAGGGTGACAATGTTCTTATTCTCCAGGGTCAAACAGAGATGGTTTTCTTTCAGGAGATACATGTGTTCCTTTAAGTCATATAGAAAGGCCTATTTTGTAACAAAGAGCCCATATCCACATTGAATGACCTATGTTGCAGGAGGAATTCCTTTCCAAATCTATCTCGGTTCTCACAGGGAAGCAATGTGCTAGATGTTGCTGCTTGTAACATATAATGTTTCTTGGGAGAGATCCCTTTGTCTTCAACTCAGCTGAACAGGCCAACGTAGAAAAAAGGGAGCCTATCTCCACCGTGAGAAACCATGCTGCAGGAAGTATTCCAATCAAAAACAAACTTATCTCACGGGGAAACAATGTGCTACCATTCCTGCTTCCAACAGAGATGGTGTTCTTTCGAGAGGTATGTGTGTTTCTTGAAATCTGCGGAATAGGCCTATTGGAAACAAAGTGAGCCTATGTCTACATTGAAAGACCTAAACTGCCTGAAGTACTCCTTTCAAATAGTAACTCAGCTCTCTCACAGAATCAATGTGCTACATGCTGCAGCGTCTAATCTAGATGGTTTCCTTTTAGAGATACATGTGTTTCTTCAATTCACCTGATTGTGTGTATTGGGAACAAAGTGAGCCAACCCACCCTTGGAAAACGTAAGTTGCAGGAAGTCTTTCTTTGACAAACTTACTAAATTCTCACAGGGAAACAATGCCCGAATATTCCTGCTTCCAACAGAGATGGCTTTCTTTGGAGAGATATATGTGTTTCTTCAAATGTGCTGAATAGGCCTACTTGGAACAAAGTGTGCCTATCTCTACATTGAAAATCCTCAGTTGCCCGAAGTACTCCTTTCAAGTACTAACTCAGATCTCACAGAGAAACCATGTGCTACATGCTGCAGCTTCTAATCCCGATGGTTTCCTTTTAGAAATACATGTGTTTCTTCAATTCACATGAAGGTGTGTATTGGGAAGAAAGTGAGTCAACCCAACCTTGGAAAACGTAAATTGCAGGAAGTATTCCCTTGCAAAACCTATTCAATTCGAAGTTGGAAACAATATGGGGGATGCTCCTTCTTCCACAGAGATGTTTTCTTTGAGAGACACACGTGTTTCTTCAAGTTAGCTGGACAGGCCTATTTGCTTACTGACTGTAACATATAAGATTTCTTTGGAGAGATACATGTGTTTCTTCAATGCAGCTGAAAAATGCCAATGTGGAAATAAGGGAGCCTGTCTCCACCATGAAGCACCCTGTTGCAGGAAGTATTCCATTTACAAACAAACACAATCTCCCAGGGAGACAATGTGCTATTACTCATGCTTCCAGCAGAGATGGTTTTTTTGGAGAAATATATGTGTTTCTTCAAATCTGCTGAACAGGCCTATTAGGAACAAAGAGAGCCTATGTCTACATTGAAAAAGCTAAATTGCCTGAAGTACTCCTTTCAAATATTAACTCAGCTGTCACAGGGAAACAATGAGCTGCACGGTACAGCTTCTAACATAGATGGTTTCCTTTTAGAGGTACGTGTGTTTCTTCAACTCACCTGCCTGTGTCTATCTGGAAAAAAGTGAGCCTATCCCAACCTTGAAAACCCTAAGCTGTAGGAAGTATTCCTATGCAAAGCCTTCTCAATTCTTACTGGGATACAATGTGGTGGATTCTCCTGCTTCTCACACAGATGTTTTCTGTCAAAAGACACATGTGTTTGTTCAAATTAGCCGGGGAGGCCTATTTGGAACAAACAACCCTTTGTTCCCCTTGCAAATTCTGAATGGTGGGAAGAAATTCTTTTAAAATACTCATTTTTAACAGGGAAGCAATGTGCTAGATGTTGAAGATTGTAACATAGATAGTTTTCTTTGCAGAGACACTGATGTTTTTACAACTTAGCTCACAGGCCTACGTGGAAGATAGAGAGCCTATCTCCCTTTGAAAAACGTAAGTTGCCCAAAGTATTCCTTTTAAAATGAAACTCAATTCTCTGAGGGAAAGAATGTGCTATATGCTCCTGATTCTGACTCAAGTGGTTTCTTTTGAGATACATGAGTTCCTTTAACTCTGCTGAAAGGGCCTATTTGGAACAAACAGCCTATCTCCACCTTGAATTTCAAAGATGCAGGAAGTACTGCTTTCAAAAACTTACTGGTTTTTACACGGGTAAACAATGAAGTACATGGCGAAGTTTGTAATCTAGTTGGTTTTCGTTTAGTGCTCCATGTGTTTCTTGAACTCATCTGAATAGGCCCATTTGGAACAAAGAGAGCCTACGTTCACTTTGAAAAATGTAATTTATAGGAAGTACTCCTATCAATAATTAACTCTCTTCTCAGAGGTATACTAGGTCCTAGATTCTATAGCTTGTATCACAGATAGTTTACTGTCAAGAGATAAATGTGTTTCTTCAACTTGCCTGAATAGGCCTATTTCAAAAAAAAGAGCTGATTTTCCCTTTGAAAAACCTAAGTCACAGGAAGTATTCCTTCAAAAACCAGCTCAATTCTCGCAGTGAAACAAGCTCCTAGATGCTGCAGTTTTGAACATAGATGGTTTTCTTTGGACAGATACATGTCTTTGTTCACCTCAGCTGAATAGACCTATTTGTTACAAAGAGAGCCTCTCTCCACCTTGAAAAACCTAAGTTGCCAAAGTGTTCATTTTCTATGTACTGAATACTCAGAGGGAAACAATGTGCTACATGTTGCAGCTTCTAGCATTGATGGTTTTCTGGAGATATAAATCTGTTTCTTCACATCAGCTGAATGGTCTTATTTGAAAAAAGGTAAACTTATCTCAACCTTGAAACATACGTTGCTGGAAAGTAGGACGTTCAGGAACATACTCCACTGTCACAGGGAAATAATGTGCTAGAAGCTCCTGCTTCTACTACAGATGATTTCCTTTCTAGAGATACATGTGTTTCTTCCAATTAGCTGAAAAGACCTAATTGAAAAAAGCGAGATTTCTCCACCTTCAAAATTCTCACTGGCAGAGAGTATTTCTTAGGAAAATTAACTACTCTCCATCAGAGAAACAACAGCAAGATACTGAAGCTTGTCACACAGACAGTTTTCTTTTCTTTGGAGAGATTTCTTTGCTCTTTCAACTCAGGTTCGTAGGCCTAGTTGGAACACAGAAAGCCAATCTCCACATTGAAAAACCTACGTTCCCATATGTATTCCTTTGAAAAACGAAATCCATTTTCATCAGAAAACAATGTACGAGATGCTGAGCTTCTACAATACATGGTTCTCTTGGAGAGATAAATGTGTTGCTTCAACTCAGCTGAATTTGCCTCTTTGGAACAATGTGATCTCATGTGAACCTTGGAAAACGTCCGTCGCGGGAAGTAGTCCTTGCAAAACCGTACTCAATTTTCTCAGGAGACAATGGGCTAGATGCTCCTATTTCTGAAACAGACGGTTTTCTTTCAAGTTATGCATGTGTTTCTTTAAATTAGCTGGCTAGGCCTATTTTGAACAAAGAGATCTTATCTCCATATTGAGAAACTGAAGTTGCTCTAGGTATTTCATTGACAAACTACACTCAATCTGACAAGGAAACAATGTGTTAGATATTCCTTCTGGTAACATAGATGGTTTTCTTCGGAGAGAAACACGTGTTTGTTCAAATCAGCTGAAAAGGCCTCCATGATACAAAGGGAGCCTATCTCCATCCTGAAAAACCTAAGTTGCAAGAAGTATTCCTTTTAAATCTACTGACTACTCACATGGAAACAATATGCTAGATGCTGCAGCTTGTAGTTAGACGGTTTTCTTTGGAGAGACACATGTGTTTCTTCACCTCAGCTGAATTGACCTGTTTGGAACCAAGAGAGTCTACCTCCACCTTGAAAATCCTAACTTGCAGGAAGTATTTCTTTGAAAAAACTGGCAAAAGTCTCCCAGGGTGACAATGTTCTTATTCTCCAGGGTCAAACAGAGATGGTTTTCTTTCAGGAGATACATGTGTTCCTTTAAGTCATATAGAAAGGCCTATTTTGTAACAAAGAGCCCATATCCACATTGAATGACCTATGTTGCAGGAGGAATTCCTTTCCAAATCTATCTCGGTTCTCACAGGGAAGCAATGTGCTAGATGTTGCTGCTTGTAACATATAATGTTTCTTGGGAGAGATCCCTTTGTCTTCAACTCAGCTGAACAGGCCAACGTAGAAAAAAGGGAGCCTATCTCCACCGTGAGAAACCATGCTGCAGGAAGTATTCCAATCAAAAACAAATTTATCTCACGGGGAAACAATGTGCTACCATTCCTGCTTCCAACAGAGATGGTGTTCTTTCGAGAGGTATGTGTGTTTCTTGAAATCTGCGGAATAGGCCTATTGGAAACAAAGTGAGCCTATGTCTACATTGAAAGACCTAAACTGCCTGAAGTACTCCTTTCAAATAGTAACTCAGCTCTCTCACAGAATCAATGTGCTACATGCTGCAGCGTCTAATCTAGATGGTTCCTTTTAGAGATACATGTGTTTCTTCAACTCACCTGATTGTGTGTATTGGGAACAAAGTGAGCCAACCCACCCTTGGAAAACGTAAGTTGCAGGAAGTCTTTCTTTGACAAACTTACTAAATTCTCACAGGGAAACAATGCCCGAATATTCCTGCTTCCAACAGAGATGGCTTTCTTTGGAGAGATATATGTGTTTCTTCAAATGTGCTGAATAGGCCTACTTGGAACAAAGTGTGCCTATCTCTACATTGAAAATCCTCAGTTGCCCGAAGTACTCCTTTCAAGTACTAACTCAGATCTCACAGAGAAACCATGTGCTACATGCTGCAGCTTCTAATCCCGATGGTTTCCTTTTAGAAATACATGTGTTTCTTCAATTCACATGAAGGTGTGTATTGGGAACAAAGTGAGTCAACCCAACCTTGGAAAACGTAAATTGCAGGAAGTATTCCCTTGCAAAACCTATTCAATTCGAAGTTGGAAACAATATGGGGGATGCTCCTTCTTCCACAGAGATGTTTTCTTTGAGAGACACACGTGTTTCTTCAAGTTAGCTGGACAGGCCTATTTGCTTACTGACTGTAACATATAAGATTTCTTTGGAGAGATACATGTGTTTCTTCAATGCAGCTGAAAAATGCCAATGTGGAAATAAGGGAGCCTCTCTCCACCATGAAGCACCCTGTTGCAGGAAGTATTCCATTTACAAACAAACACAATCTCCCAGGGAGACAATGTGCTATTACTCATGCTTCCAGCAGAGATGGTTTTTTTGGAGAAATATATGTGTTTCTTCAAATCTGCTGAACAGGCCTATTAGGAACAAAGAGAGCCTATGTCTACATTGAAAAAGCTAAATTGCCTGAAGTACTCCTTTCAAATATTAACTCAGCTGTCACAGTGAAACAATGAGCTGCACGGTACAGCTTCTAACATAGATGGTTTCCTTTTAGAGGTACGTGTGTTTCTTCAACTCACCTGCCTGTGTCTATCTGGAGAAAAGTGAGCCTATCCCAACCTTGAAAACCCTAAGCTGTAGGAAGTATTCCTATGCAAAGCCTTCTCAATTCTTACTGGGATACAATGTGGTGGATTCTCCTGCTTCTCACACAGATGTTTTCTGTCAAAAGACACATGTGTTTGTTCAAATTAGCCGGGGAGGCCTATTTGGAACAAACAACCCTTTGTTCCCCTTGCAAATTCTGAATGGTGGGAAGAAATTCTTTTAAAATACTCATTTTTAACAGGGAAGCAATGTGCTAGATGTTGAAGATTGTAACATAGATAGTTTTCTTTGCAGAGACACTGATGTTTTTACAACTTAGCTCACAGGCCTACGTGGAAGATAGAGAGCCTATCTCCCTTTGAAAAACGTAAGTTGCCCAAAGTATTCCTTTTAAAATGAAACTCAATTCTCTGAGGGAAAGAATGTGCTATATGCTCCTGATTCTGACTCAAGTGGTTTCTTTTGAGATACATGAGTTCCTTTAACTCTGCTGAAAGGGCCTATTTGGAACAAACAGCCTATCTCCACCTTGAATTTCAAAGATGCAGGAAGTACTGCTTTCAAAAACTTACTGGTTTTTACACGGGTAAACAATGAAGTACATGGCGAAGTTTGTAATCTAGTTGGTTTTCGTTTAGTGCTCCATGTGTTTCTTGAACTCATCTGAATAGGCCCATTTGGAACAAAGAGAGCCTACGTTCACTTTGAAAAATGTAATTTATAGGAAGTACTCCTATCAATAATTAACTCTCTTCTCAGAGGTATACTAGGTCCTAGATTCTATAGCTTGTATCACAGATAGTTTACTGTCAAGAGATAAATGTGTTTCTTCAACTTGCCTGAATAGGCCTATTTCAAAAAAAAGAGCTGATTTTCCCTTTGAAAAACCTAAGTCACAGGAAGTATTCCTTCAAAAACCAGCTCAATTCTCGCAGTGAAACAAGCTCCTAGATGCTGCAGTTTTGAACATAGATGGTTTTCTTTGGACAGATACATGTCTTTGTTCACCTCAGCTGAATAGACCTATTTGTTACAAAGAGAGCCTCTCTCCACCTTGAAAAACCTAAGTTGCCAAAGTGTTCATTTTCTATGTACTGAATACTCAGAGGGAAACAATGTGCTACATGTTGCAGCTTCTAGCATTGATGGTTTTCTGGAGATATAAATCTGTTTCTTCACATCAGCTGAATGGTCTTATTTGAAAAAAGGTAAACTTATCTCAACCTTGAAACATACGTTGCTGGAAAGTAGGACGTTCAGGAACATACTCCACTGTCACAGGGAAATAATGTGCTAGAAGCTCCTGCTTCTACTACAGATGATTTCCTTTCTAGAGATACATGTGTTTCTTCCAATTAGCTGAAAAGACCTAATTGAAAAAAGCGAGATTTCTCCACCTTCAAAATTCTCACTGGCAGAGAGTATTTCTTAGGAAAATTAACTACTCTCCATCAGAGAAACAACAGCAAGATACTGAAGCTTGTCACACAGACAGTTTTCTTTTCTTTGGAGAGATTTCTTTGCTCTTTCAACTCAGGTTCGTAGGCCTAGTTGGAACACAGAAAGCCAATCTCCACATTGAAAAACCTATGTTCCCATATGTATTCCTTTGAAAAACGAAATCCATTTTCATCAGAAAACAATGTACGAGATGCTGAGCTTCTACAATACATGGTTCTCTTGGAGAGATAAATGTGTTGCTTCAACTCAGCTGAATTTGCCTCTTTGGAACAATGTGATGTCATGTGAACCTTGGAAAACGTCCGTCGCGGGAAGTAGTCCTTGCAAAACCGTACTCAATTTTCTCAGGAGACAATGGGCTAGATGCTCCTATTTCTGAAACAGACGGTTTTCTTTCAAGTTATGCATGTGTTTCTTTAAATTAGCTGGCTAGGCCTATTTTGAACAAAGAGATTTTATCTCCATATTGAGAAACTGAAGTTGCTCTAGGTATTTCATTGACAAACTACACTCAATCTGACAAGGAAACAATGTGTTAGATATTCCTCTGGTAACATAGATGGTTTTCTTCGGAGAGAAACACGTGTTTGTTCAAATCAGCTGAAAAGGCCTCCATGATACAAAGGGAGCCTATCTCCATCCTGAAAAACCTAAGTTGCAAGAAGTATTCCTTTTAAATCTACTGACTACTCACATGGAAACAATATGCTAGATGCTGCAGCTTGTAGTTAGACGGTTTTCTTTGGAGAGACACATGTGTTTCTTCACCTCAGCTGAATTGACCTGTTTGGAACCAAGAGAGTCTACCTCCACCTTGAAAATCCTAACTTGCAGGAATTATTTCTTTGAAAAAACTGGCAAAAGTCTCCCAGGGTGACAATGTTCTTATTCTCCAGGGTCAAACAGAGATGGTTTTCTTTCAGGAGATACATGTGTTCCTTTAAGTCATATAGAAAGGCCTATTTTGTAACAAAGAGCCCATATCCACATTGAATGACCTATGTTGCAGGAGGAATTCCTTTCCAAATCTATCTCGGTTCTCACAGGGAAGCAATGTGCTAGATGTTGCTGCTTGTAACATATAATGTTTCTTGGGAGAGATCCCTTTGTCTTCAACTCAGCTGAACAGGCCAACGTAGAAAAAAGGGAGCCTATCTCCACCGTGAGAAACCATGCTGCAGGAAGTATTCCAATCAAAAACAAATTTATCTCACGGGGAAACAATGTGCTACCATTCCTGCTTCCAACAGAGATGGTGTTCTTTCGAGAGGTATGTGTGTTTCTTGAAATCTGCGGAATAGGCCTATTGGAAACAAAGTGAGCCTATGTCTACATTGAAAGACCTAAACTGCCTGAAGTACTCCTTTCAAATAGTAACTCAGCTCTCTCACAGAATCAATGTGCTACATGCTGCAGCGTCTAATCTAGATGGTTTCCTTTTAGAGATACATGTGTTTCTTCAATTCACCTGATTGTGTGTATTGGGAACAAAGTGAGCCAACCCACCCTTGGAAAACGTAAGTTGCAGGAAGTCTTTCTTTGACAAACTTACTAAATTCTCACAGGGAAACAATGCCCGAATATTCCTGCTTCCAACAGAGATGGCTTTCTTTGGAGAGATATATGTGTTTCTTCAAATGTGCTGAATAGGCCTACTTGGAACAAAGTGTGCCTATCTCTACATTGAAAATCCTCAGTTGCCCGAAGTACTCCTTTCAAGTACTAACTCAGATCTCACAGAGAAACCATGTGCTACATGCTGCAGCTTCTAATCCCGATGGTTTCCTTTTAGAAATACGTGTGTTTCTTCAATTCACATGAAGGTGTGTATTGGGAACAAAGTGAGTCAACCCAACCTTGGAAAACGTAAATTGCAGGAAGTATTCCCTTGCAAAACCTATTCAATTCGAAGTTGGAAACAATATGGGGGATGCTCCTTCTTCCACAGAGATGTTTTCTTTGAGAGACACACGTGTTTCTTCAAGTTAGCTGGACAGGCCTATTTGCTTACTGACTGTAACATATAAGATTTCTTTGGAGAGATACATGTGTTTCTTCAATGCAGCTGAAAAATGCCAATGTGGAAATAAGGGAGCCTCTCTCCACCATGAAGCACCCTGTTGCAGGAAGTATTCCATTTACAAACAAACACAATCTCCCAGGGAGACAATGTGCTATTACTCATGCTTCCAGCAGAGATGGTTTTTTTGGAGAAATATATGTGTTTCTTCAAATCTGCTGAACAGGCCTATTAGGAACAAAGAGAGCCTATGTCTACATTGAAAAAGCTAAATTGCCTGAAGTACTCCTTTCAAATATTAACTCAGCTGTCACAGGGAAACAATGAGCTGCACGGTACAGCTTCTAACATAGATGGTTTCCTTTTAGAGGTACGTGTGTTTCTTCAACTCACCTGCCTGTGTCTATCTGGAAAAAAGTGAGCCTATCCCAACCTTGAAAACCCTAAGCTGTAGGAAGTATTCCTATGCAAAGCCTTCTCAATTCTTACTGGGATACAATGTGGTGGATTCTCCTGCTTCTCACACAGATGTTTTCTGTCAAAAGACACATGTGTTTGTTCAAATTAGCCGGGGAGGCCTATTTGGAACAAACAACCCTTTGTTCCCCTTGCAAATTCTGAATGGTGGGAAGAAATTCTTTTAAAATACTCATTTTTAACAGGGAAGCAATGTGCTAGATGTTGAAGATTGTAACATAGATAGTTTTCTTTGCAGAGACACTGATGTTTTTACAACTTAGCTCACAGGCCTACGTGGAAGATAGAGAGCCTATCTCCCTTTGAAAAACGTAAGTTGCCCAAAGTATTCCTTTTAAAATGAAACTCAATTCTCTGAGGGAAAGAATGTGCTATATGCTCCTGATTCTGACTCAAGTGGTTTCTTTTGAGATACATGAGTTCCTTTAACTCTGCTGAAAGGGCCTATTTGGAACAAACAGCCTATCTCCACCTTGAATTTCAAAGATGCAGGAAGTACTGCTTTCAAAAACTTACTGGTTTTTACACGCGTAAACAATGAAGTACATGGCGAAGTTTGTAATCTAGTTGGTTTTCGTTTAGTGCTCCATGTGTTTCTTGAACTCATCTGAATAGGCCCATTTGGAACAAAGAGAGCCTACGTTCACTTTGAAAAATGTAATTTATAGGAAGTACTCCTATCAATAATTAACTCTCTTCTCAGAGGTATACTAGGTCCTAGATTCTATAGCTTGTATCACAGATAGTTTACTGTCAAGAGATAAATGTGTTTCTTCAACTTGCCTGAATAGGCCTATTTCAAAAAAAAGAGCTGATTTTCCCTTTGAAAAACCTAAGTCACAGGAAGTATTCCTTCAAAAACCAGCTCAATTCTCGCAGTGAAACAAGCTCCTAGATGCTGCAGTTTTGAACATAGATGGTTTTCTTTGGACAGATACATGTCTTTGTTCACCTCAGCTGAATAGACCTATTTGTTACAAAGAGAGCCTCTCTCCACCTTGAAAAACCTAAGTTGCCAAAGTGTTCATTTTCTATGTACTGAATACTCAGAGGGAAACAATGTGCTACATGTTGCAGCTTCTAGCATTGATGGTTTTCTGGAGATATAAATCTGTTTCTTCACATCAGCTGAATGGTCTTATTTGAAAAAAGGTAAACTTATCTCAACCTTGAAACATACGTTGCTGGAAAGTAGGACGTTCAGGAACATACTCCACTGTCACAGGGAAATAATGTGCTAGAAGCTCCTGCTTCTACTACAGATGATTTCCTTTCTAGAGATACATGTGTTTCTTCCAATTAGCTGAAAAGACCTAATTGAAAAAAGCGAGATTTCTCCACCTTCAAAATTCTCACTGGCAGAGAGTATTTCTTAGGAAAATTAACTACTCTCCATCAGAGAAACAACAGCAAGATACTGAAGCTTGTCACACAGACAGTTTTCTTTTCTTTGGAGAGATTTCTTTGCTCTTTCAACTCAGGTTCGTAGGCCTAGTTGGAACACAGAAAGCCAATCTCCACATTGAAAAACCTACGTTCCCATATGTATTCCTTTGAAAAACGAAATCCATTTTCATCAGAAAACAATGTACGAGATGCTGAGCTTCTACAATACATGGTTCTCTTGGAGAGATAAATGTGTTGCTTCAACTCAGCTGAATTTGCCTCTTTGGAACAATGTGATCTCATGTGAACCTTGGAAAACGTCCGTCGCGGGAAGTAGTCCTTGCAAAACCGTACTCAATTTTCTCAGGAGACAATGGGCTAGATGCTCCTATTTCTGAAACAGACGGTTTTCTTTCAAGTTATGCATGTGTTTCTTTAAATTAGCTGGCTAGGCCTATTTTGAACAAAGAGATCTTATCTCCATATTGAGAAACTGAAGTTGCTCTAGGTATTTCATTGACAAACTACACTCAATCTGACAAGGAAACAATGTGTTAGATATTCCTTCTGGTAACATAGATGGTTTTCTTCGGAGAGAAACACGTGTTTGTTCAAATCAGCTGAAAAGGCCTCCATGATACAAAGGGAGCCTATCTCCATCCTGAAAAACCTAAGTTGCAAGAAGTATTCCTTTTAAATCTACTGACTACTCACATGGAAACAATATGCTAGATGCTGCAGCTTGTAGTTAGACGGTTTTCTTTGGAGAGACACATGTGTTTCTTCACCTCAGCTGAATTGACCTGTTTGGAACCAAGAGAGTCTACCTCCACCTTGAAAATCCTAACTTGCAGGAATTATTTCTTTGAAAAAACTGGCAAAAGTCTCCCAGGGTGACAATGTTCTTATTCTCCAGGGTCAAACAGAGATGGTTTTCTTTCAGGAGATACATGTGTTCCTTTAAGTCATATAGAAAGGCCTATTTTGTAACAAAGAGCCCATATCCACATTGAATGACCTATGTTGCAGGAGGAATTCCTTTCCAAATCTATCTCGGTTCTCACAGGGAAGCAATGTGCTAGATGTTGCTGCTTGTAACATATAATGTTTCTTGGGAGAGATCCCTTTGTCTTCAACTCAGCTGAACAGGCCAACGTAGAAAAAAGGGAGCCTATCTCCACCGTGAGAAACCATGCTGCAGGAAGTATTCCAATCAAAAACAAATTTATCTCACGGGGAAACAATGTGCTACCATTCCTGCTTCCAACAGAGATGGTGTTCTTTCGAGAGGTATGTGTGTTTCTTGAAATCTGCGGAATAGGCCTATTGGAAACAAAGTGAGCCTATGTCTACATTGAAAGACCTAAACTGCCTGAAGTACTCCTTTCAAATAGTAACTCAGCTCTCTCACAGAATCAATGTGCTACATGCTGCAGCGTCTAATCTAGATGGTTCCTTTTAGAGATACATGTGTTTCTTCAACTCACCTGATTGTGTGTATTGGGAACAAAGTGAGCCAACCCACCCTTGGAAAACGTAAGTTGCAGGAAGTCTTTCTTTGACAAACTTACTAAATTCTCACAGGGAAACAATGCCCGAATATTCCTGCTTCCAACAGAGATGGCTTTCTTTGGAGAGATATATGTGTTTCTTCAAATGTGCTGAATAGGCCTACTTGGAACAAAGTGTGCCTATCTCTACATTGAAAATCCTCAGTTGCCCGAAGTACTCCTTTCAAGTACTAACTCAGATCTCACAGAGAAACCATGTGCTACATGCTGCAGCTTCTAATCCCGATGGTTTCCTTTTAGAAATACATGTGTTTCTTCAATTCACATGAAGGTGTGTATTGGGAACAAAGTGAGTCAACCCAACCTTGGAAAACGTAAATTGCAGGAAGTATTCCCTTGCAAAACCTATTCAATTCGAAGTTGGAAACAATATGGGGGATGCTCCTTCTTCCACAGAGATGTTTTCTTTGAGAGACACACGTGTTTCTTCAAGTTAGCTGGACAGGCCTATTTGCTTACTGACTGTAACATATAAGATTTCTTTGGAGAGATACATGTGTTTCTTCAATGCAGCTGAAAAATGCCAATGTGGAAATAAGGGAGCCTCTCTCCACCATGAAGCACCCTGTTGCAGGAAGTATTCCATTTACAAACAAACACAATCTCCCAGGGAGACAATGTGCTATTACTCATGCTTCCAGCAGAGATGGTTTTTTTGGAGAAATATATGTGTTTCTTCAAATCTGCTGAACAGGCCTATTAGGAACAAAGAGAGCCTATGTCTACATTGAAAAAGCTAAATTGCCTGAAGTACTCCTTTCAAATATTAACTCAGCTGTCACAGGGAAACAATGAGCTGCACGGTACAGCTTCTAACATAGATGGTTTCCTTTTAGAGGTACGTGTGTTTCTTCAACTCACCTGCCTGTGTCTATCTGGAGAAAAGTGAGCCTATCCCAACCTTGAAAACCCTAAGCTGTAGGAAGTATTCCTATGCAAAGCCTTCTCAATTCTTACTGGGATACAATGTGGTGGATTCTCCTGCTTCTCACACAGATGTTTTCTGTCAAAAGACACATGTGTTTGTTCAAATTAGCCGGGGAGGCCTATTTGGAACAAACAACCCTTTGTTCCCCTTGCAAATTCTGAATGGTGGGAAGAAATTCTTTTAAAATACTCATTTTTAACAGGGAAGCAATGTGCTAGATGTTGAAGATTGTAACATAGATAGTTTTCTTTGCAGAGACACTGATGTTTTTACAACTTAGCTCACAGGCCTACGTGGAAGATAGAGAGCCTATCTCCCTTTGAAAAACGTAAGTTGCCCAAAGTATTCCTTTTAAAATGAAACTCAATTCTCTGAGGGAAAGAATGTGCTATATGCTCCTGATTCTGACTCAAGTGGTTTCTTTTGAGATACATGAGTTCCTTTAACTCTGCTGAAAGGGCCTATTTGGAACAAACAGCCTATCTCCACCTTGAATTTCAAAGATGCAGGAAGTACTGCTTTCAAAAACTTACTGGTTTTTACACGCGTAAACAATGAAGTACATGGCGAAGTTTGTAATCTAGTTGGTTTTCGTTTAGTGCTCCATGTGTTTCTTGAACTCATCTGAATAGGCCCATTTGGAACAAAGAGAGCCTACGTTCACTTTGAAAAATGTAATTTATAGGAAGTACTCCTATCAATAATTAACTCTCTTCTCAGAGGTATACTAGGTCCTAGATTCTATAGCTTGTATCACAGATAGTTTACTGTCAAGAGATAAATGTGTTTCTTCAACTTGCCTGAATAGGCCTATTTCAAAAAAAAGAGCTGATTTTCCCTTTGAAAAACCTAAGTCACAGGAAGTATTCCTTCAAAAACCAGCTCAATTCTCGCAGTGAAACAAGCTCCTAGATGCTGCAGTTTTGAACATAGATGGTTTTCTTTGGACAGATACATGTCTTTGTTCACCTCAGCTGAATAGACCTATTTGTTACAAAGAGAGCCTCTCTCCACCTTGAAAAACCTAAGTTGCCAAAGTGTTCATTTTCTATGTACTGAATACTCAGAGGGAAACAATGTGCTACATGTTGCAGCTTCTAGCATTGATGGTTTTCTGGAGATATAAATCTGTTTCTTCACATCAGCTGAATGGTCTTATTTGAAAAAAGGTAAACTTATCTCAACCTTGAAACATACGTTGCTGGAAAGTAGGACGTTCAGGAACATACTCCACTGTCACAGGGAAATAATGTGCTAGAAGCTCCTGCTTCTACTACAGATGATTTCCTTTCTAGAGATACATGTGTTTCTTCCAATTAGCTGAAAAGACCTAATTGAAAAAAGCGAGATTTCTCCACCTTCAAAATTCTCACTGGCAGAGAGTATTTCTTAGGAAAATTAACTACTCTCCATCAGAGAAACAACAGCAAGATACTGAAGCTTGTCACACAGACAGTTTTCTTTTCTTTGGAGAGATTTCTTTGCTCTTTCAACTCAGGTTCGTAGGCCTAGTTGGAACACAGAAAGCCAATCTCCACATTGAAAAACCTACGTTCCCATATGTATTCCTTTGAAAAACGAAATCCATTTTCATCAGAAAACAATGTACGAGATGCTGAGCTTCTACAATACATGGTTCTCTTGGAGAGATAAATGTGTTGCTTCAACTCAGCTGAATTTGCCTCTTTGGAACAATGTGATCTCATGTGAACCTTGGAAAACGTCCGTCGCGGGAAGTAGTCCTTGCAAAACCGTACTCAATTTTCTCAGGAGACAATGGGCTAGATGCTCCTATTTCTGAAACAGACGGTTTTCTTTCAAGTTATGCATGTGTTTCTTTAAATTAGCTGGCTAGGCCTATTTTGAACAAAGAGATCTTATCTCCATATTGAGAAACTGAAGTTGCTCTAGGTATTTCATTGACAAACTACACTCAATCTGACAAGGAAACAATGTGTTAGATATTCCTTCTGGTAACATAGATGGTTTTCTTCGGAGAGAAACACGTGTTTGTTCAAATCAGCTGAAAAGGCCTCCATGATACAAAGGGAGCCTATCTCCATCCTGAAAAACCTAAGTTGCAAGAAGTATTCCTTTTAAATCTACTGACTACTCACATGGAAACAATATGCTAGATGCTGCAGCTTGTAGTTAGACGGTTTTCTTTGGAGAGACACATGTGTTTCTTCACCTCAGCTGAATTGACCTGTTTGGAACCAAGAGAGTCTACCTCCACCTTGAAAATCCTAACTTGCAGGAATTATTTCTTTGAAAAAACTGGCAAAAGTCTCCCAGGGTGACAATGTTCTTATTCTCCAGGGTCAAACAGAGATGGTTTTCTTTCAGGAGATACATGTGTTCCTTTAAGTCATATAGAAAGGCCTATTTTGTAACAAAGAGCCCATATCCACATTGAATGACCTATGTTGCAGGAGGAATTCCTTTCCAAATCTATCTCGGTTCTCACAGGGAAGCAATGTGCTAGATGTTGCTGCTTGTAACATATAATGTTTCTTGGGAGAGATCCCTTTGTCTTCAACTCAGCTGAACAGGCCAACGTAGAAAAAAGGGAGCCTATCTCCACCGTGAGAAACCATGCTGCAGGAAGTATTCCAATCAAAAACAAATTTATCTCACGGGGAAACAATGTGCTACCATTCCTGCTTCCAACAGAGATGGTGTTCTTTCGAGAGGTATGTGTGTTTCTTGAAATCTGCGGAATAGGCCTATTGGAAACAAAGTGAGCCTATGTCTACATTGAAAGACCTAAACTGCCTGAAGTACTCCTTTCAAATAGTAACTCAGCTCTCTCACAGAATCAATGTGCTACATGCTGCAGCGTCTAATCTAGATGGTTTCCTTTTAGAGATACATGTGTTTCTTCAACTCACCTGATTGTGTGTATTGGGAACAAAGTGAGCCAACCCACCCTTGGAAAACGTAAGTTGCAGGAAGTCTTTCTTTGACAAACTTACTAAATTCTCACAGGGAAACAATGCCCGAATATTCCTGCTTCCAACAGAGATGGCTTTCTTTGGAGAGATATATGTGTTTCTTCAAATGTGCTGAATAGGCCTACTTGGAACAAAGTGTGCCTATCTCTACATTGAAAATCCTCAGTTGCCCGAAGTACTCCTTTCAAGTACTAACTCAGATCTCACAGAGAAACCATGTGCTACATGCTGCAGCTTCTAATCCCGATGGTTTCCTTTTAGAAATACATGTGTTTCTTCAATTCACATGAAGGTGTGTATTGGGAACAAAGTGAGTCAACCCAACCTTGGAAAACGTAAATTGCAGGAAGTATTCCCTTGCAAAACCTATTCAATTCGAAGTTGGAAACAATATGGGGGATGCTCCTTCTTCCACAGAGATGTTTTCTTTGAGAGACACACGTGTTTCTTCAAGTTAGCTGGACAGGCCTATTTGCTTACTGACTGTAACATATAAGATTTCTTTGGAGAGATACATGTGTTTCTTCAATGCAGCTGAAAAATGCCAATGTGGAAATAAGGGAGCCTCTCTCCACCATGAAGCACCCTGTTGCAGGAAGTATTCCATTTACAAACAAACACAATCTCCCAGGGAGACAATGTGCTATTACTCATGCTTCCAGCAGAGATGGTTTTTTTGGAGAAATATATGTGTTTCTTCAAATCTGCTGAACAGGCCTATTAGGAACAAAGAGAGCCTATGTCTACATTGAAAAAGCTAAATTGCCTGAAGTACTCCTTTCAAATATTAACTCAGCTGTCTCAGGGAAACAATGAGCTGCACGGTACAGCTTCTAACATAGATGGTTTCCTTTTAGAGGTACGTGTGTTTCTTCAACTCACCTGCCTGTGTCTATCTGGAAAAAAGTGAGCCTATCCCAACCTTGAAAACCCTAAGCTGTAGGAAGTATTCCTATGCAAAGCCTTCTCAATTCTTACTGGGATACAATGTGGTGGATTCTCCTGCTTCTCACACAGATGTTTTCTGTCAAAAGACACATGTGTTTGTTCAAATTAGCCGGGGAGGCCTATTTGGAACAAACAACCCTTTGTTCCCCTTGCAAATTCTGAATGGTGGGAAGAAATTCTTTTAAAATACTCATTTTTAACAGGGAAGCAATGTGCTAGATGTTGAAGATTGTAACATAGATAGTTTTCTTTGCAGAGACACTGATGTTTTTACAACTTAGCTCACAGGCCTACGTGGAAGATAGAGAGCCTATCTCCCTTTGAAAAACGTAAGTTGCCCAAAGTATTCCTTTTAAAATGAAACTCAATTCTCTGAGGGAAAGAATGTGCTATATGCTCCTGATTCTGACTCAAGTGGTTTCTTTTGAGATACATGAGTTCCTTTAACTCTGCTGAAAGGGCCTATTTGGAACAAACAGCCTATCTCCACCTTGAATTTCAAAGATGCAGGAAGTACTGCTTTCAAAAACTTACTGGTTTTTACACGGGTAAACAATGAAGTACATGGCGAAGTTTGTAATCTAGTTGGTTTTCGTTTAGTGCTCCATGTGTTTCTTGAACTCATCTGAATAGGCCCATTTGGAACAAAGAGAGCCTACGTTCACATTGAAAAATGTAATTTATAGGAAGTACTCCTATCAATAATTAACTCTCTTCTCAGAGGTATACTAGGTCCTAGATTCTATAGCTTGTATCACAGATAGTTTACAGTCAAGAGATAAATGTGTTTCTTCAACTTGCCTGAATAGGCCTATTTCAAAAAAAAGAGCTGATTTTCCCTTTGAAAAACCTAAGTCACAGGAAGTATTCCTTCAAAAACCAGCTCAATTCTCGCAGTGAAACAAGCTCCTAGATGCTGCAGTTTTGAACATAGATGGTTTTCTTTGGACAGATACATGTCTTTGTTCACCTCAGCTGAATAGACCTATTTGTTACAAAGAGAGCCTCTCTCCACCTTGAAAAACCTAAGTTGCCAAAGTGTTCATTTTCTATGTACTGAATACTCAGAGGGAAACAATGTGCTACATGTTGCAGCTTCTAGCATTGATGGTTTTCTGGAGATATAAATCTGTTTCTTCACATCAGCTGAATGGTCTTATTTGAAAAAAGGTAAACTTATCTCAACCTTGAAACATACGTTGCTGGAAAGTAGGACGTTCAGGAACATACTCCACTGTCACAGGGAAATAATGTGCTAGAAGCTCCTGCTTCTACTACAGATGATTTCCTTTCTAGAGATACATGTGTTTCTTCCAATTAGCTGAAAAGACCTAATTGAAAAAAGCGAGATTTCTCCACCTTCAAAATTCTCACTGGCAGAGAGTATTTCTTAGGAAAATTAACTACTCTCCATCAGAGAAACAACAGCAAGATACTGAAGCTTGTCACACAGACAGTTTTCTTTTCTTTGGAGAGATTTCTTTGCTCTTTCAACTCAGGTTCGTAGGCCTAGTTGGAACACAGAAAGCCAATCTCCACATTGAAAAACCGACGTTCCCATATGTATTCCTTTGAAAAACGAAATCCATTTTCATCAGAAAACAATGTACGAGATGCTGAGCTTCTACAATACATGGTTCTCTTGGAGAGATAAATGTGTTGCTTCAACTCAGCTGAATTTGCCTCTTTGGAACAATGTGATGTCATGTGAACCTTGGAAAACGTCCGTCGCGGGAAGTAGTCCTTGCAAAACCGTACTCAATTTTCTCAGGAGACAATGGGCTAGATGCTCCTATTTCTGAAACAGACGGTTTTCTTTCAAGTTATGCATGTGTTTCTTTAAATTAGCTGGCTAGGCCTATTTTGAACAAAGAGATCTTATCTCCATATTGAGAAACTGAAGTTGCTCTAGGTATTTCATTGACAAACTACACTCAATCTGACAAGGAAACAATGTGTTAGATATTCCTTCTGGTAACATAGATGGTTTTCTTCGGAGAGAAACACGTGTTTGTTCAAATCAGCTGAAAAGGCCTCCATGATACAAAGGGAGCCTATCTCCATCCTGAAAAACCTAAGTTGCAAGAAGTATTCCTTTTAAATCTACTGACTACTCACATGGAAACAATATGCTAGATGCTGCAGCTTGTAGTTAGACGGTTTTCTTTGGAGAGACACATGTGTTTCTTCACCTCAGCTGAATTGACCTGTTTGGAACCAAGAGAGTCTACCTCCACCTTGAAAATCCTAACTTGCAGGAAGTATTTCTTTGAAAAAACTGGCAAAAGTCTCCCAGGGTGACAATGTTCTTATTCTCCAGGGTCAAACAGAGATGGTTTTCTTTCAGGAGATACATGTGTTCCTTTAAGTCATATAGAAAGGCCTATTTTGTAACAAAGAGCCCATATCCACATTGAATGACCTATGTTGCAGGAGGAATTCCTTTCCAAATCTATCTCGGTTCTCACAGGGAAGCAATGTGCTAGATGTTGCTGCTTGTAACATATAATGTTTCTTGGGAGAGATCCCTTTGTCTTCAACTCAGCTGAACAGGCCAACGTAGAAAAAAGGGAGCCTATCTCCACCGTGAGAAACCATGCTGCAGGAAGTATTCCAATCAAAAACAAACTTATCTCACAGGGAAAGAATGTGCTACCATTCCTGCTTCCAACAGAGATGGTGTTCTTTCGAGAGGTATGTGTGTTTCTTGAAATCTGCGGAATAGGCCTATTGGAAACAAAGTGAGCCTATGTCTACATTGAAAGACCTAAACTGCCTGAAGTACTCCTTTCAAATAGTAACTCAGCTCTCTCACAGAATCAATGTGCTACATGCTGCAGCGTCTAATCTAGATGGTTTCCTTTTAGAGATACATGTGTTTCTTCAATTCACCTGATTGTGTGTATTGGGAACAAAGTGAGCCAACCCACCCTTGGAAAACGTAAGTTGCAGGAAGTCTTTCTTTGACAAACTTACTAAATTCTCACAGGGAAACAATGCCCGAATATTCCTGCTTCCAACAGAGATGGCTTTCTTTGGAGAGATATATGTGTTTCTTCAAATGTGCTGAATAGGCCTACTTGGAACAAAGTGTGCCTATCTCTACATTGAAAATCCTCAGTTGCCCGAAGTACTCCTTTCAAGTACTAACTCAGATCTCACAGAGAAACCATGTGCTACATGCTGCAGCTTCTAATCCCGATGGTTTCCTTTTAGAAATACATGTGTTTCTTCAATTCACATGAAGGTGTGTATTGGGAACAAAGTGAGTCAACCCAACCTTGGAAAACGTAAATTGCAGGAAGTATTCCCTTGCAAAACCTATTCAATTCGAAGTTGGAAACAATATGGGGGATGCTCCTTCTTCCACAGAGATGTTTTCTTTGAGAGACACACGTGTTTCTTCAAGTTAGCTGGACAGGCCTATTTGCTTACTGACTGTAACATATAAGATTTCTTTGGAGAGATACATGTGTTTCTTCAATGCAGCTGAAAAATGCCAATGTGGAAATAAGGGAGCCTCTCTCCACCATGAAGCACCCTGTTGCAGGAAGTATTCCATTTACAAACAAACACAATCTCCCAGGGAGACAATGTGCTATTACTCATGCTTCCAGCAGAGATGGTTTTTTTGGAGAAATATATGTGTTTCTTCAAATCTGCTGAACAGGCCTATTAGGAACAAAGAGAGCCTATGTCTACATTGAAAAAGCTAAATTGCCTGAAGTACTCCTTTCAAATATTAACTCAGCTGTCACAGGGAAACAATGAGCTGCACGGTACAGCTTCTAACATAGATGGTTTCCTTTTAGAGGTACGTGTGTTTCTTCAACTCACCTGCCTGTGTCTATCTGGAAAAAAGTGAGCCTATCCCAACCTTGAAAACCCTAAGCTGTAGGAAGTATTCCTATGCAAAGCCTTCTCAATTCTTACTGGGATACAATGTGGTGGATTCTCCTGCTTCTCACACAGATGTTTTCTGTCAAAAGACACATGTGTTTGTTCAAATTAGCCGGGGAGGCCTATTTGGAACAAACAACCCTTTGTTCCCCTTGCAAATTCTGAATGGTGGGAAGAAATTCTTTTAAAATACTCATTTTTAACAGGGAAGCAATGTGCTAGATGTTGAAGATTGTAACATAGATAGTTTTCTTTGCAGAGACACTGATGTTTTTACAACTTAGCTCACAGGCCTACGTGGAAGATAGAGAGCCTATCTCCCTTTGAAAAACGTAAGTTGCCCAAAGTATTCCTTTTAAAATGAAACTCAATTCTCTGAGGGAAAGAATGTGCTATATGCTCCTGATTCTGACTCAAGTGGTTTCTTTTGAGATACATGAGTTCCTTTAACTCTGCTGAAAGGGCCTATTTGGAACAAACAGCCTATCTCCACCTTGAATTTCAAAGATGCAGGAAGTACTGCTTTCAAAAACTTACTGGTTTTTACACGGGTAAACAATGAAGTACATGGCGAAGTTTGTAATCTAGTTGGTTTTCGTTTAGTGCTCCATGTGTTTCTTGAACTCATCTGAATAGGCCCATTTGGAACAAAGAGAGCCTACGTTCACTTTGAAAAATGTAATTTATAGGAAGTACTCCTATCAATAATTAACTCTCTTCTCAGAGGTATACTAGGTCCTAGATTCTATAGCTTGTATCACAGATAGTTTACTGTCAAGAGATAAATGTGTTTCTTCAACTTGCCTGAATAGGCCTATTTCAAAAAAAAGAGCTGATTTTCCCTTTGAAAAACCTAAGTCACAGGAAGTATTCCTTCAAAAACCAGCTCAATTCTCGCAGTGAAACAAGCTCCTAGATGCTGCAGTTTTGAACATAGATGGTTTTCTTTGGACAGATACATGTCTTTGTTCACCTCAGCTGAATAGACCTATTTGTTACAAAGAGAGCCTCTCTCCACCTTGAAAAACCTAAGTTGCCAAAGTGTTCATTTTCTATGTACTGAATACTCAGAGGGAAACAATGTGCTACATGTTGCAGCTTCTAGCATTGATGGTTTTCTGGAGATATAAATCTGTTTCTTCACATCAGCTGAATGGTCTTATTTGAAAAAAGGTAAACTTATCTCAACCTTGAAACATACGTTGCTGGAAAGTAGGACGTTCAGGAACATACTCCACTGTCACAGGGAAATAATGTGCTAGAAGCTCCTGCTTCTACTACAGATGATTTCCTTTCTAGAGATACATGTGTTTCTTCCAATTAGCTGAAAAGACCTAATTGAAAAAAGCGAGATTTCTCCACCTTCAAAATTCTCACTGGCAGAGAGTATTTCTTAGGAAAATTAACTACTCTCCATCAGAGAAACAACAGCAAGATACTGAAGCTTGTCACACAGACAGTTTTCTTTTCTTTGGAGAGATTTCTTTGCTCTTTCAACTCAGGTTCGTAGGCCTAGTTGGAACACAGAAAGCCAATCTCCACATTGAAAAACCTACGTTCCCATATGTATTCCTTTGAAAAACGAAATCCATTTTCATCAGAAAACAATGTACGAGATGCTGAGCTTCTACAATACATGGTTCTCTTGGAGAGATAAATGTGTTGCTTCAACTCAGCTGAATTTGCCTCTTTGGAACAATGTGATCTCATGTGAACCTTGGAAAACGTCCGTCGCGGGAAGTAGTCCTTGCAAAACCGTACTCAATTTTCTCAGGAGACAATGGGCTAGATGCTCCTATTTCTGAAACAGACGGTTTTCTTTCAAGTTATGCATGTGTTTCTTTAAATTAGCTGGCTAGGCCTATTTTGAACAAAGAGATTTTATCTCCATATTGAGAAACTGAAGTTGCTCTAGGTATTTCATTGACAAACTACACTCAATCTGACAAGGAAACAATGTGTTAGATATTCCTTCTGGTAACATAGATGGTTTTCTTCGGAGAGAAACACGTGTTTGTTCAAATCAGCTGAAAAGGCCTCCATGATACAAAGGGAGCCTATCTCCATCCTGAAAAACCTAAGTTGCAAGAAGTATTCCTTTTAAATCTACTGACTACTCACATGGAAACAATATGCTAGATGCTGCAGCTTGTAGTTAGACGGTTTTCTTTGGAGAGACACATGTGTTTCTTCACCTCAGCTGAATTGACCTGTTTGGAACCAAGAGAGTCTACCTCCACCTTGAAAATCCTAACTTGCAGGAAGTATTTCTTTGAAAAAACTGGCAAAAGTCTCCCAGGGTGACAATGTTCTTATTCTCCAGGGTCAAACAGAGATGGTTTTCTTTCAGGAGATACATGTGTTCCTTTAAGTCATATAGAAAGGCCTATTTTGTAACAAAGAGCCCATATCCACATTGAATGACCTATGTTGCAGGAGGAATTCCTTTCCAAATCTATCTCGGTTCTCACAGGGAAGCAATGTGCTAGATGTTGCTGCTTGTAACATATAATGTTTCTTGGGAGAGATCCCTTTGTCTTCAACTCAGCTGAACAGGCCAACGTAGAAAAAAGGGAGCCTATCTCCACCGTGAGAAACCATGCTGCAGGAAGTATTCCAATCAAAAACAAACTTATCTCACGGGGAAACAATGTGCTACCATTCCTGCTTCCAACAGAGATGGTGTTCTTTCGAGAGGTATGTGTGTTTCTTGAAATCTGCGGAATAGGCCTATTGGAAACAAAGTGAGCCTATGTCTACATTGAAAGACCTAAACTGCCTGAAGTACTCCTTTCAAATAGTAACTCAGCTCTCTCACAGAATCAATGTGCTACATGCTGCAGCGTCTAATCTAGATGGTTTCCTTTTAGAGATACATGTGTTTCTTCAATTCACCTGATTGTGTGTATTGGGAACAAAGTGAGCCAACCCACCCTTGGAAAACGTAAGTTGCAGGAAGTCTTTCTTTGACAAACTTACTAAATTCTCACAGGGAAACAATGCCCGAATATTCCTGCTTCCAACAGAGATGGCTTTCTTTGGAGAGATATATGTGTTTCTTCAAATGTGCTGAATAGGCCTACTTGGAACAAAGTGTGCCTATCTCTACATTGAAAATCCTCAGTTGCCCGAAGTACTCCTTTCAAGTACTAACTCAGATCTCACAGAGAAACCATGTGCTACATGCTGCAGCTTCTAATCCCGATGGTTTCCTTTTAGAAATACATGTGTTTCTTCAATTCACATGAAGGTGTGTATTGGGAACAAAGTGAGTCAACCCAACCTTGGAAAACGTAAATTGCAGGAAGTATTCCCTTGCAAAACCTATTCAATTCGAAGTTGGAAACAATATGGGGGATGCTCCTTCTTCCACAGAGATGTTTTCTTTGAGAGACACACGTGTTTCTTCAAGTTAGCTGGACAGGCCTATTTGCTTACTGACTGTAACATATAAGATTTCTTTGGAGAGATACATGTGTTTCTTCAATGCAGCTGAAAAATGCCAATGTGGAAATAAGGGAGCCTCTCTCCACCATGAAGCACCCTGTTGCAGGAAGTATTCCATTTACAAACAAACACAATCTCCCAGGGAGACAATGTGCTATTACTCATGCTTCCAGCAGAGATGGTTTTTTTGGAGAAATATATGTGTTTCTTCAAATCTGCTGAACAGGCCTATTAGGAACAAAGAGAGCCTATGTCTACATTGAAAAAGCTAAATTGCCTGAAGTACTCCTTTCAAATATTAACTCAGCTGTCACAGGGAAACAATGAGCTGCACGGTACAGCTTCTAACATAGATGGTTTCCTTTTAGAGGTACGTGTGTTTCTTCAACTCACCTGCCTGTGTCTATCTGGAAAAAAGTGAGCCTATCCCAACCTTGAAAACCCTAAGCTGTAGGAAGTATTCCTATGCAAAGCCTTCTCAATTCTTACTGGGATACAATGTGGTGGATTCTCCTGCTTCTCACACAGATGTTTTCTGTCAAAAGACACATGTGTTTGTTCAAATTAGCCGGGGAGGCCTATTTGGAACAAACAACCCTTTGTTCCCCTTGCAAATTCTGAATGGTGGGAAGAAATTCTTTTAAAATACTCATTTTTAACAGGGAAGCAATGTGCTAGATGTTGAAGATTGTAACATAGATAGTTTTCTTTGCAGAGACACTGATGTTTTTACAACTTAGCTCACAGGCCTACGTGGAAGATAGAGAGCCTATCTCCCTTTGAAAAACGTAAGTTGCCCAAAGTATTCCTTTTAAAATGAAACTCAATTCTCTGAGGGAAAGAATGTGCTATATGCTCCTGATTCTGACTCAAGTGGTTTCTTTTGAGATACATGAGTTCCTTTAACTCTGCTGAAAGGGCCTATTTGGAACAAACAGCCTATCTCCACCTTGAATTTCAAAGATGCAGGAAGTACTGCTTTCAAAAACTTACTGGTTTTTACACGGGTAAACAATGAAGTACATGGCGAAGTTTGTAATCTAGTTGGTTTTCGTTTAGTGCTCCATGTGTTTCTTGAACTCATCTGAATAGGCCCATTTGGAACAAAGAGAGCCTACGTTCACTTTGAAAAATGTAATTTATAGGAAGTACTCCTATCAATAATTAACTCTCTTCTCAGAGGTATACTAGGTCCTAGATTCTATAGCTTGTATCACAGATAGTTTACTGTCAAGAGATAAATGTGTTTCTTCAACTTGCCTGAATAGGCCTATTTCAAAAAAAAGAGCTGATTTTCCCTTTGAAAAACCTAAGTCACAGGAAGTATTCCTTCAAAAACCAGCTCAATTCTCGCAGTGAAACAAGCTCCTAGATGCTGCAGTTTTGAACATAGATGGTTTTCTTTGGACAGATACATGTCTTTGTTCACCTCAGCTGAATAGACCTATTTGTTACAAAGAGAGCCTCTCTCCACCTTGAAAAACCTAAGTTGCCAAAGTGTTCATTTTCTATGTACTGAATACTCAGAGGGAAACAATGTGCTACATGTTGCAGCTTCTAGCATTGATGGTTTTCTGGAGATATAAATCTGTTTCTTCACATCAGCTGAATGGTCTTATTTGAAAAAAGGTAAACTTATCTCAACCTTGAAACATACGTTGCTGGAAAGTAGGACGTTCAGGAACATACTCCACTGTCACAGGGAAATAATGTGCTAGAAGCTCCTGCTTCTACTACAGATGATTTCCTTTCTAGAGATACATGTGTTTCTTCCAATTAGCTGAAAAGACCTAATTGAAAAAAGCGAGATTTCTCCACCTTCAAAATTCTCACTGGCAGAGAGTATTTCTTAGGAAAATTAACTACTCTCCATCAGAGAAACAACAGCAAGATACTGAAGCTTGTCACACAGACAGTTTTCTTTTCTTTGGAGAGATTTCTTTGCTCTTTCAACTCAGGTTCGTAGGCCTAGTTGGAACACAGAAAGCCAATCTCCACATTGAAAAACCTACGTTCCCATATGTATTCCTTTGAAAAACGAAATCCATTTTCATCAGAAAACAATGTACGAGATGCTGAGCTTCTACAATACATGGTTCTCTTGGAGAGATAAATGTGTTGCTTCAACTCAGCTGAATTTGCCTCTTTGGAACAATGTGATCTCATGTGAACCTTGGAAAACGTCCGTCGCGGGAAGTAGTCCTTGCAAAACCGTACTCAATTTTCTCAGGAGACAATGGGCTAGATGCTCCTATTTCTGAAACAGACGGTTTTCTTTCAAGTTATGCATGTGTTTCTTTAAATTAGCTGGCTAGGCCTATTTTGAACAAAGAGATCTTATCTCCATATTGAGAAACTGAAGTTGCTCTAGGTATTTCATTGACAAACTACACTCAATCTGACAAGGAAACAATGTGTTAGATATTCCTTCTGGTAACATAGATGGTTTTCTTCGGAGAGAAACACGTGTTTGTTCAAATCAGCTGAAAAGGCCTCCATGATACAAAGGGAGCCTATCTCCATCCTGAAAAACCTAAGTTGCAAGAAGTATTCCTTTTAAATCTACTGACTACTCACATGGAAACAATATGCTAGATGCTGCAGCTTGTAGTTAGACGGTTTTCTTTGGAGAGACACATGTGTTTCTTCACCTCAGCTGAATTGACCTGTTTGGAACCAAGAGAGTCTACCTCCACCTTGAAAATCCTAACTTGCAGGAAGTATTTCTTTGAAAAAACTGGCAAAAGTCTCCCAGGGTGACAATGTTCTTATTCTCCAGGGTCAAACAGAGATGGTTTTCTTTCAGGAGATACATGTGTTCCTTTAAGTCATATAGAAAGGCCTATTTTGTAACAAAGAGCCCATATCCACATTGAATGACCTATGTTGCAGGAGGAATTCCTTTCCAAATCTATCTCGGTTCTCACAGGGAAGCAATGTGCTAGATGTTGCTGCTTGTAACATATAATGTTTCTTGGGAGAGATCCCTTTGTCTTCAACTCAGCTGAACAGGCCAACGTAGAAAAAAGGGAGCCTATCTCCACCGTGAGAAACCATGCTGCAGGAAGTATTCCAATCAAAAACAAACTTATCTCACGGGGAAACAATGTGCTACCATTCCTGCTTCCAACAGAGATGGTGTTCTTTCGAGAGGTATGTGTGTTTCTTGAAATCTGCGGAATAGGCCTATTGGAAACAAAGTGAGCCTATGTCTACATTGAAAGACCTAAACTGCCTGAAGTACTCCTTTCAAATAGTAACTCAGCTCTCTCACAGAATCAATGTGCTACATGCTGCAGCGTCTAATCTAGATGGTTTCCTTTTAGAGATACATGTGTTTCTTCAACTCACCTGATTGTGTGTATTGGGAACAAAGTGAGCCAACCCACCCTTGGAAAACGTAAGTTGCAGGAAGTCTTTCTTTGACAAACTTACTAAATTCTCACAGGGAAACAATGCCCGAATATTCCTGCTTCCAACAGAGATGGCTTTCTTTGGAGAGATATATGTGTTTCTTCAAATGTGCTGAATAGGCCTACTTGGAACAAAGTGTGCCTATCTCTACATTGAAAATCCTCAGTTGCCCGAAGTACTCCTTTCAAGTACTAACTCAGATCTCACAGAGAAACCATGTGCTACATGCTGCAGCTTCTAATCCCGATGGTTTCCTTTTAGAAATACATGTGTTTCTTCAATTCACATGAAGGTGTGTATTGGGAACAAAGTGAGTCAACCCAACCTTGGAAAACGTAAATTGCAGGAAGTATTCCCTTGCAAAACCTATTCAATTCGAAGTTGGAAACAATATGGGGGATGCTCCTTCTTCCACAGAGATGTTTTCTTTGAGAGACACACGTGTTTCTTCAAGTTAGCTGGACAGGCCTATTTGCTTACTGACTGTAACATATAAGATTTCTTTGGAGAGATACATGTGTTTCTTCAATGCAGCTGAAAAATGCCAATGTGGAAATAAGGGAGCCTCTCTCCACCATGAAGCACCCTGTTGCAGGAAGTATTCCATTTACAAACAAACACAATCTCCCAGGGAGACAATGTGCTATTACTCATGCTTCCAGCAGAGATGGTTTTTTTGGAGAAATATATGTGTTTCTTCAAATCTGCTGAACAGGCCTATTAGGAACAAAGAGAGCCTATGTCTACATTGAAAAAGCTAAATTGCCTGAAGTACTCCTTTCAAATATTAACTCAGCTGTCTCAGGGAAACAATGAGCTGCACGGTACAGCTTCTAACATAGATGGTTTCCTTTTAGAGGTACGTGTGTTTCTTCAACTCACCTGCCTGTGTCTATCTGGAAAAAAGTGAGCCTATCCCAACCTTGAAAACCCTAAGCTGTAGGAAGTATTCCTATGCAAAGCCTTCTCAATTCTTACTGGGATACAATGTGGTGGATTCTCCTGCTTCTTACACAGATGTTTTCTGTCAAAAGACACATGTGTTTGTTCAAATTAGCCGGGGAGGCCTATTTGGAACAAACAACCCTTTGTTCCCCTTGCAAATTCTGAATGGTGGGAAGAAATTCTTTTAAAATACTCATTTTTAACAGGGAAGCAATGTGCTAGATGTTGAAGATTGTAACATAGATAGTTTTCTTTGCAGAGACACTGATGTTTTTACAACTTAGCTCACAGGCCTACGTGGAAGATAGAGAGCCTATCTCCCTTTGAAAAACGTAAGTTGCCCAAAGTATTCCTTTTAAAATGAAACTCAATTCTCTGAGGGAAAGAATGTGCTATATGCTCCTGATTCTGACTCAAGTGGTTTCTTTTGAGATACATGAGTTCCTTTAACTCTGCTGAAAGGGCCTATTTGGAACAAACAGCCTATCTCCACCTTGAATTTCAAAGATGCAGGAAGTACTGCTTTCAAAAACTTACTGGTTTTTACACGGGTAAACAATGAAGTACATGGCGAAGTTTGTAATCTAGTTGGTTTTCGTTTAGTGCTCCATGTGTTTCTTGAACTCATCTGAATAGGCCCATTTGGAACAAAGAGAGCCTACGTTCACATTGAAAAATGTAATTTATAGGAAGTACTCCTATCAATAATTAACTCTCTTCTCAGAGGTATACTAGGTCCTAGATTCTATAGCTTGTATCACAGATAGTTTACAGTCAAGAGATAAATGTGTTTCTTCAACTTGCCTGAATAGGCCTATTTCAAAAAAAAGAGCTGATTTTCCCTTTGAAAAACCTAAGTCACAGGAAGTATTCCTTCAAAAACCAGCTCAATTCTCGCAGTGAAACAAGCTCCTAGATGCTGCAGTTTTGAACATAGATGGTTTTCTTTGGACAGATACATGTCTTTGTTCACCTCAGCTGAATAGACCTATTTGTTACAAAGAGAGCCTCTCTCCACCTTGAAAAACCTAAGTTGCCAAAGTGTTCATTTTCTATGTACTGAATACTCAGAGGGAAACAATGTGCTACATGTTGCAGCTTCTAGCATTGATGGTTTTCTGGAGATATAAATCTGTTTCTTCACATCAGCTGAATGGTCTTATTTGAAAAAAGGTAAACTTATCTCAACCTTGAAACATACGTTGCTGGAAAGTAGGACGTTCAGGAACATACTCCACTGTCACAGGGAAATAATGTGCTAGAAGCTCCTGCTTCTACTACAGATGATTTCCTTTCTAGAGATACATGTGTTTCTTCCAATTAGCTGAAAAGACCTAATTGAAAAAAGCGAGATTTCTCCACCTTCAAAATTCTCACTGGCAGAGAGTATTTCTTAGGAAAATTAACTACTCTCCATCAGAGAAACAACAGCAAGATACTGAAGCTTGTCACACAGACAGTTTTCTTTTCTTTGGAGAGATTTCTTTGCTCTTTCAACTCAGGTTCGTAGGCCTAGTTGGAACACAGAAAGCCAATCTCCACATTGAAAAACCTACGTTCCCATATGTATTCCTTTGAAAAACGAAATCCATTTTCATCAGAAAACAATGTACGAGATGCTGAGCTTCTACAATACATGGTTCTCTTGGAGAGATAAATGTGTTGCTTCAACTCAGCTGAATTTGCCTCTTTGGAACAATGTGATCTCATGTGAACCTTGGAAAACGTCCGTCGCGGGAAGTAGTCCTTGCAAAACCGTACTCAATTTTCTCAGGAGACAATGGGCTAGATGCTCCTATTTCTGAAACAGACGGTTTTCTTTCAAGTTATGCATGTGTTTCTTTAAATTAGCTGGCTAGGCCTATTTTGAACAAAGAGATCTTATCTCCATATTGAGAAACTGAAGTTGCTCTAGGTATTTCATTGACAAACTACACTCAATCTGACAAGGAAACAATGTGTTAGATATTCCTTCTGGTAACATAGATGGTTTTCTTCGGAGAGAAACACGTGTTTGTTCAAATCAGCTGAAAAGGCCTCCATGATACAAAGGGAGCCTATCTCCATCCTGAAAAACCTAAGTTGCAAGAAGTATTCCTTTTAAATCTACTGACTACTCACATGGAAACAATATGCTAGATGCTGCAGCTTGTAGTTAGACGGTTTTCTTTGGAGAGACACATGTGTTTCTTCACCTCAGCTGAATTGACCTGTTTGGAACCAAGAGAGTCTACCTCCACCTTGAAAATCCTAACTTGCAGGAAGTATTTCTTTGAAAAAACTGGCAAAAGTCTCCCAGGGTGACAATGTTCTTATTCTCCAGGGTCAAACAGAGATGGTTTTCTTTCAGGAGATACATGTGTTCCTTTAAGTCATATAGAAAGGCCTATTTTGTAACAAAGAGCCCATATCCACATTGAATGACCTATGTTGCAGGAGGAATTCCTTTCCAAATCTATCTCGGTTCTCACAGGGAAGCAATGTGCTAGATGTTGCTGCTTGTAACATATAATGTTTCTTGGGAGAGATCCCTTTGTCTTCAACTCAGCTGAACAGGCCAACGTAGAAAAAAGGGAGCCTATCTCCACCGTGAGAAACCATGCTGCAGGAAGTATTCCAATCAAAAACAAACTTATCTCACAGGGAAACAATGTGCTACCATTCCTGCTTCCAACAGAGATGGTGTTCTTTCGAGAGGTATGTGTGTTTCTTGAAATCTGCGGAATAGGCCTATTGGAAACAAAGTGAGCCTATGTCTACATTGAAAGACCTAAACTGCCTGAAGTACTCCTTTCAAATAGTAACTCAGCTCTCTCACAGAATCAATGTGCTACATGCTGCAGCGTCTAATCTAGATGGTTTCCTTTTAGAGATACATGTGTTTCTTCAATTCACCTGATTGTGTGTATTGGGAACAAAGTGAGCCAACCCACCCTTGGAAAACGTAAGTTGCAGGAAGTCTTTCTTTGACAAACTTACTAAATTCTCACAGGGAAACAATGCCCGAATATTCCTGCTTCCAACAGAGATGGCTTTCTTTGGAGAGATATATGTGTTTCTTCAAATGTGCTGAATAGGCCTACTTGGAACAAAGTGTGCCTATCTCTACATTGAAAATCCTCAGTTGCCCGAAGTACTCCTTTCAAGTACTAACTCAGATCTCACAGAGAAACCATGTGCTACATGCTGCAGCTTCTAATCCCGATGGTTTCCTTTTAGAAATACATGTGTTTCTTCAATTCACATGAAGGTGTGTATTGGGAACAAAGTGAGTCAACCCAACCTTGGAAAACGTAAATTGCAGGAAGTATTCCCTTGCAAAACCTATTCAATTCGAAGTTGGAAACAATATGGGGGATGCTCCTTCTTCCACAGAGATGTTTTCTTTGAGAGACACACGTGTTTCTTCAAGTTAGCTGGACAGGCCTATTTGCTTACTGACTGTAACATATAAGATTTCTTTGGAGAGATACATGTGTTTCTTCAATGCAGCTGAAAAATGCCAATGTGGAAATAAGGGAGCCTCTCTCCACCATGAAGCACCCTGTTGCAGGAAGTATTCCATTTACAAACAAACACAATCTCCCAGGGAGACAATGTGCTATTACTCATGCTTCCAGCAGAGATGGTTTTTTTGGAGAAATATATGTGTTTCTTCAAATCTGCTGAACAGGCCTATTAGGAACAAAGAGAGCCTATGTCTACATTGAAAAAGCTAAATTGCCTGAAGTACTCCTTTCAAATATTAACTCAGCTGTCACAGGGAAACAATGAGCTGCACGGTACAGCTTCTAACATAGATGGTTTCCTTTTAGAGGTACGTGTGTTTCTTCAACTCACCTGCCTGTGTCTATCTGGAAAAAAGGGAGCCTATCCCAACCTTGAAAACCCTAAGCTGTAGGAAGTATTCCTATGCAAAGCCTTCTCAATTCTTACTGGGATACAATGTGGTGGATTCTCCTGCTTCTCACACAGATGTTTTCTGTCAAAAGACACATGTGTTTGTTCAAATTAGCCGGGGAGGCCTATTTGGAACAAACAACCCTTTGTTCCCCTTGCAAATTCTGAATGGTGGGAAGAAATTCTTTTAAAATACTCATTTTTAACAGGGAAGCAATGTGCTAGATGTTGAAGATTGTAACATAGATAGTTTTCTTTGCAGAGACACTGATGTTTTTACAACTTAGCTCACAGGCCTACGTGGAAGATAGAGAGCCTATCTCCCTTTGAAAAACGTAAGTTGCCCAAAGTATTCCTTTTAAAATGAAACTCAATTCTCTGAGGGAAAGAATGTGCTATATGCTCCTGATTCTGACTCAAGTGGTTTCTTTTGAGATACATGAGTTCCTTTAACTCTGCTGAAAGGGCCTATTTGGAACAAACAGCCTATCTCCACCTTGAATTTCAAAGATGCAGGAAGTACTGCTTTCAAAAACTTACTGGTTTTTACACGGGTAAACAATGAAGTACATGGCGAAGTTTGTAATCTAGTTGGTTTTCGTTTAGTGCTCCATGTGTTTCTTGAACTCATCTGAATAGGCCCATTTGGAACAAAGAGAGCCTACGTTCACTTTGAAAAATGTAATTTATAGGAAGTACTCCTATCAATAATTAACTCTCTTCTCAGAGGTATACTAGGTCCTAGATTCTATAGCTTGTATCACAGATAGTTTACTGTCAAGAGATAAATGTGTTTCTTCAACTTGCCTGAATAGGCCTATTTCAAAAAAAAGAGCTGATTTTCCCTTTGAAAAACCTAAGTCACAGGAAGTATTCCTTCAAAAACCAGCTCAATTCTCGCAGTGAAACAAGCTCCTAGATGCTGCAGTTTTGAACATAGATGGTTTTCTTTGGACAGATACATGTCTTTGTTCACCTCAGCTGAATAGACCTATTTGTTACAAAGAGAGCCTCTCTCCACCTTGAAAAACCTAAGTTGCCAAAGTGTTCATTTTCTATGTACTGAATACTCAGAGGGAAACAATGTGCTACATGTTGCAGCTTCTAGCATTGATGGTTTTCTGGAGATATAAATCTGTTTCTTCACATCAGCTGAATGGTCTTATTTGAAAAAAGGTAAACTTATCTCAACCTTGAAACATACGTTGCTGGAAAGTAGGACGTTCAGGAACATACTCCACTGTCACAGGGAAATAATGTGCTAGAAGCTCCTGCTTCTACTACAGATGATTTCCTTTCTAGAGATACATGTGTTTCTTCCAATTAGCTGAAAAGACCTAATTGAAAAAAGCGAGATTTCTCCACCTTCAAAATTCTCACTGGCAGAGAGTATTTCTTAGGAAAATTAACTACTCTCCATCAGAGAAACAACAGCAAGATACTGAAGCTTGTCACACAGACAGTTTTCTTTTCTTTGGAGAGATTTCTTTGCTCTTTCAACTCAGGTTCGTAGGCCTAGTTGGAACACAGAAAGCCAATCTCCACATTGAAAAACCTACGTTCCCATATGTATTCCTTTGAAAAACGAAATCCATTTTCATCAGAAAACAATGTACGAGATGCTGAGCTTCTACAATACATGGTTCTCTTGGAGAGATAAATGTGTTGCTTCAACTCAGCTGAATTTGCCTCTTTGGAACAATGTGATCTCATGTGAACCTTGGAAAACGTCCGTCGCGGGAAGTAGTCCTTGCAAAACCGTACTCAATTTTCTCAGGAGACAATGGGCTAGATGCTCCTATTTCTGAAACAGACGGTTTTCTTTCAAGTTATGCATGTGTTTCTTTAAATTAGCTGGCTAGGCCTATTTTGAACAAAGAGATTTTATCTCCATATTGAGAAACTGAAGTTGCTCTAGGTATTTCATTGACAAACTACACTCAATCTGACAAGGAAACAATGTGTTAGATATTCCTTCTGGTAACATAGATGGTTTTCTTCGGAGAGAAACACGTGTTTGTTCAAATCAGCTGAAAAGGCCTCCATGATACAAAGGGAGCCTATCTCCATCCTGAAAAACCGAAGTTGCAAGAAGTATTCCTTTTAAATCTACTGACTACTCACATGGAAACAATATGCTAGATGCTGCAGCTTGTAGTTAGACGGTTTTCTTTGGAGAGACACATGTGTTTCTTCACCTCAGCTGAATTGACCTGTTTGGAACCAAGAGAGTCTACCTCCACCTTGAAAATCCTAACTTGCAGGAAGTATTTCTTTGAAAAAACTGGCAAAAGTCTCCCAGGGTGACAATGTTCTTATTCTCCAGGGTCAAACAGAGATGGTTTTCTTTCAGGAGATACATGTGTTCCTTTAAGTCATATAGAAAGGCCTATTTTGTAACAAAGAGCCCATATCCACATTGAATGACCTATGTTGCAGGAGGAATTCCTTTCCAAATCTATCTCGGTTCTCACAGGGAAGCAATGTGCTAGATGTTGCTGCTTGTAACATATAATGTTTCTTGGGAGAGATCCCTTTGTCTTCAACTCAGCTGAACAGGCCAACGTAGAAAAAAGGGAGCCTATCTCCACCGTGAGAAACCATGCTGCAGGAAGTATTCCAATCAAAAACAAACTTATCTCACGGGGAAACAATGTGCTACCATTCCTGCTTCCAACAGAGATGGTGTTCTTTCGAGAGGTATGTGTGTTTCTTGAAATCTGCGGAATAGGCCTATTGGAAACAAAGTGAGCCTATGTCTACATTGAAAGACCTAAACTGCCTGAAGTACTCCTTTCAAATAGTAACTCAGCTCTCTCACAGAATCAATGTGCTACATGCTGCAGCGTCTAATCTAGATGGTTTCCTTTTAGAGATACATGTGTTTCTTCAACTCACCTGATTGTGTGTATTGGGAACAAAGTGAGCCAACCCACCCTTGGAAAACGTAAGTTGCAGGAAGTCTTTCTTTGACAAACTTACTAAATTCTCACAGGGAAACAATGCCCGAATATTCCTGCTTCCAACAGAGATGGCTTTCTTTGGAGAGATATATGTGTTTCTTCAAATGTGCTGAATAGGCCTACTTGGAACAAAGTGTGCCTATCTCTACATTGAAAATCCTCAGTTGCCCGAAGTACTCCTTTCAAGTACTAACTCAGATCTCACAGAGAAACCATGTGCTACATGCTGCAGCTTCTAATCCCGATGGTTTCCTTTTAGAAATACATGTGTTTCTTCAATTCACATGAAGGTGTGTATTGGGAACAAAGTGAGTCAACCCAACCTTGGAAAACGTAAATTGCAGGAAGTATTCCCTTGCAAAACCTATTCAATTCGAAGTTGGAAACAATATGGGGGATGCTCCTTCTTCCACAGAGATGTTTTCTTTGAGAGACACACGTGTTTCTTCAAGTTAGCTGGACAGGCCTATTTGCTTACTGACTGTAACATATAAGATTTCTTTGGAGAGATACATGTGTTTCTTCAATGCAGCTGAAAAATGCCAATGTGGAAATAAGGGAGCCTCTCTCCACCATGAAGCACCCTGTTGCAGGAAGTATTCCATTTACAAACAAACACAATCTCCCAGGGAGACAATGTGCTATTACTCATGCTTCCAGCAGAGATGGTTTTTTTGGAGAAATATATGTGTTTCTTCAAATCTGCTGAACAGGCCTATTAGGAACAAAGAGAGCCTATGTCTACATTGAAAAAGCTAAATTGCCTGAAGTACTCCTTTCAAATATTAACTCAGCTGTCACAGGGAAACAATGAGCTGCACGGTACAGCTTCTAACATAGATGGTTTCCTTTTAGAGGTACGTGTGTTTCTTCAACTCACCTGCCTGTGTCTATCTGGAAAAAAGTGAGCCTATCCCAACCTTGAAAACCCTAAGCTGTAGGAAGTATTCCTATGCAAAGCCTTCTCAATTCTTACTGGGATACAATGTGGTGGATTCTCCTGCTTCTCACACAGATGTTTTCTGTCAAAAGACACATGTGTTTGTTCAAATTAGCCGGGGAGGCCTATTTGGAACAAACAACCCTTTGTTCCCCTTGCAAATTCTGAATGGTGGGAAGAAATTCTTTTAAAATACTCATTTTTAACAGGGAAGCAATGTGCTAGATGTTGAAGATTGTAACATAGATAGTTTTCTTTGCAGAGACACTGATGTTTTTACAACTTAGCTCACAGGCCTACGTGGAAGATAGAGAGCCTATCTCCCTTTGAAAAACGTAAGTTGCCCAAAGTATTCCTTTTAAAATGAAACTCAATTCTCTGAGGGAAAGAATGTGCTATATGCTCCTGATTCTGACTCAAGTGGTTTCTTTTGAGATACATGAGTTCCTTTAACTCTGCTGAAAGGGCCTATTTGGAACAAACAGCCTATCTCCACCTTGAATTTCAAAGATGCAGGAAGTACTGCTTTCAAAAACTTACTGGTTTTTACACGGGTAAACAATGAAGTACATGGCGAAGTTTGTAATCTAGTTGGTTTTCGTTTAGTGCTCCATGTGTTTCTTGAACTCATCTGAATAGGCCCATTTGGAACAAAGAGAGCCTACGTTCACTTTGAAAAATGTAATTTATAGGAAGTACTCCTATCAATAATTAACTCTCTTCTCAGAGGTATACTAGGTCCTAGATTCTATAGCTTGTATCACAGATAGTTTACTGTCAAGAGATAAATGTGTTTCTTCAACTTGCCTGAATAGGCCTATTTCAAAAAAAAGAGCTGATTTTCCCTTTGAAAAACCTAAGTCACAGGAAGTATTCCTTCAAAAACCAGCTCAATTCTCGCAGTGAAACAAGCTCCTAGATGCTGCAGTTTTGAACATAGATGGTTTTCTTTGGACAGATACATGTCTTTGTTCACCTCAGCTGAATAGACCTATTTGTTACAAAGAGAGCCTCTCTCCACCTTGAAAAACCTAAGTTGCCAAAGTGTTCATTTTCTATGTACTGAATACTCAGAGGGAAACAATGTGCTACATGTTGCAGCTTCTAGCATTGATGGTTTTCTGGAGATATAAATCTGTTTCTTCACATCAGCTGAATGGTCTTATTTGAAAAAAGGTAAACTTATCTCAACCTTGAAACATACGTTGCTGGAAAGTAGGACGTTCAGGAACATACTCCACTGTCACAGGGAAATAATGTGCTAGAAGCTCCTGCTTCTACTACAGATGATTTCCTTTCTAGAGATACATGTGTTTCTTCCAATTAGCTGAAAAGACCTAATTGAAAAAAGCGAGATTTCTCCACCTTCAAAATTCTCACTGGCAGAGAGTATTTCTTAGGAAAATTAACTACTCTCCATCAGAGAAACAACAGCAAGATACTGAAGCTTGTCACACAGACAGTTTTCTTTTCTTTGGAGAGATTTCTTTGCTCTTTCAACTCAGGTTCGTAGGCCTAGTTGGAACACAGAAAGCCAATCTCCACATTGAAAAACCTACGTTCCCATATGTATTCCTTTGAAAAACGAAATCCATTTTCATCAGAAAACAATGTACGAGATGCTGAGCTTCTACAATACATGGTTCTCTTGGAGAGATAAATGTGTTGCTTCAACTCAGCTGAATTTGCCTCTTTGGAACAATGTGATCTCATGTGAACCTTGGAAAACGTCCGTCGCGGGAAGTAGTCCTTGCAAAACCGTACTCAATTTTCTCAGGAGACAATGGGCTAGATGCTCCTATTTCTGAAACAGACGGTTTTCTTTCAAGTTATGCATGTGTTTCTTTAAATTAGCTGGCTAGGCCTATTTTGAACAAAGAGATTTTATCTCCATATTGAGAAACTGAAGTTGCTCTAGGTATTTCATTGACAAACTACACTCAATCTGACAAGGAAACAATGTGTTAGATATTCCTTCTGGTAACATAGATGGTTTTCTTCGGAGAGAAACACGTGTTTGTTCAAATCAGCTGAAAAGGCCTCCATGATACAAAGGGAGCCTATCTCCATCCTGAAAAACCTAAGTTGCAAGAAGTATTCCTTTTAAATCTACTGACTACTCACATGGAAACAATATGCTAGATGCTGCAGCTTGTAGTTAGACGGTTTTCTTTGGAGAGACACATGTGTTTCTTCACCTCAGCTGAATTGACCTGTTTGGAACCAAGAGAGTCTACCTCCACCTTGAAAATCCTAACTTGCAGGAAGTATTTCTTTGAAAAAACTGGCAAAAGTCTCCCAGGGTGACAATGTTCTTATTCTCCAGGGTCAAACAGAGATGGTTTTCTTTCAGGAGATACATGTGTTCCTTTAAGTCATATAGAAAGGCCTATTTTGTAACAAAGAGCCCATATCCACATTGAATGACCTATGTTGCAGGAGGAATTCCTTTCCAAATCTATCTCGGTTCTCACAGGGAAGCAATGTGCTAGATGTTGCTGCTTGTAACATATAATGTTTCTTGGGAGAGATCCCTTTGTCTTCAACTCAGCTGAACAGGCCAACGTAGAAAAAAGGGAGCCTATCTCCACCGTGAGAAACCATGCTGCAGGAAGTATTCCAATCAAAAACAAACTTATCTCACGGGGAAACAATGTGCTACCATTCCTGCTTCCAACAGAGATGGTGTTCTTTCGAGAGGTATGTGTGTTTCTTGAAATCTGCGGAATAGGCCTATTGGAAACAAAGTGAGCCTATGTCTACATTGAAAGACCTAAACTGCCTGAAGTACTCCTTTCAAATAGTAACTCAGCTCTCTCACAGAATCAATGTGCTACATGCTGCAGCGTCTAATCTAGATGGTTTCCTTTTAGAGATACATGTGTTTCTTCAACTCACCTGATTGTGTGTATTGGGAACAAAGTGAGCCAACCCACCCTTGGAAAACGTAAGTTGCAGGAAGTCTTTCTTTGACAAACTTACTAAATTCTCACAGGGAAACAATGCCCGAATATTCCTGCTTCCAACAGAGATGGCTTTCTTTGGAGAGATATATGTGTTTCTTCAAATGTGCTGAATAGGCCTACTTGGAACAAAGTGTGCCTATCTCTACATTGAAAATCCTCAGTTGCCCGAAGTACTCCTTTCAAGTACTAACTCAGATCTCACAGAGAAACCATGTGCTACATGCTGCAGCTTCTAATCCCGATGGTTTCCTTTTAGAAATACATGTGTTTCTTCAATTCACATGAAGGTGTGTATTGGGAACAAAGTGAGTCAACCCAACCTTGGAAAACGTAAATTGCAGGAAGTATTCCCTTGCAAAACCTATTCAATTCGAAGTTGGAAACAATATGGGGGATGCTCCTTCTTCCACAGAGATGTTTTCTTTGAGAGACACACGTGTTTCTTCAAGTTAGCTGGACAGGCCTATTTGCTTACTGACTGTAACATATAAGATTTCTTTGGAGAGATACATGTGTTTCTTCAATGCAGCTGAAAAATGCCAATGTGGAAATAAGGGAGCCTCTCTCCACCATGAAGCACCCTGTTGCAGGAAGTATTCCATTTACAAACAAACACAATCTCCCAGGGAGACAATGTGCTATTACTCATGCTTCCAGCAGAGATGGTTTTTTTGGAGAAATATATGTGTTTCTTCAAATCTGCTGAACAGGCCTATTAGGAACAAAGAGAGCCTATGTCTACATTGAAAAAGCTAAATTGCCTGAAGTACTCCTTTCAAATATTAACTCAGCTGTCACAGGGAAACAATGAGCTGCACGGTACAGCTTCTAACATAGATGGTTTCCTTTTAGAGGTACGTGTGTTTCTTCAACTCACCTGCCTGTGTCTATCTGGAAAAAAGGGAGCCTATCCCAACCTTGAAAACCCTAAGCTGTAGGAAGTATTCCTATGCAAAGCCTTCTCAATTCTTACTGGGATACAATGTGGTGGATTCTCCTGCTTCTCACACAGATGTTTTCTGTCAAAAGACACATGTGTTTGTTCAAATTAGCCGGGGAGGCCTATTTGGAACAAACAACCCTTTGTTCCCCTTGCAAATTCTGAATGGTGGGAAGAAATTCTTTTAAAATACTCATTTTTAACAGGGAAGCAATGTGCTAGATGTTGAAGATTGTAACATAGATAGTTTTCTTTGCAGAGACACTGATGTTTTTACAACTTAGCTCACAGGCCTACGTGGAAGATAGAGAGCCTATCTCCCTTTGAAAAACGTAAGTTGCCCAAAGTATTCCTTTTAAAATGAAACTCAATTCTCTGAGGGAAAGAATGTGCTATATGCTCCTGATTCTGACTCAAGTGGTTTCTTTTGAGATACATGAGTTCCTTTAACTCTGCTGAAAGGGCCTATTTGGAACAAACAGCCTATCTCCACCTTGAATTTCAAAGATGCAGGAAGTACTGCTTTCAAAAACTTACTGGTTTTTACACGGGTAAACAATGAAGTACATGGCGAAGTTTGTAATCTAGTTGGTTTTCGTTTAGTGCTCCATGTGTTTCTTGAACTCATCTGAATAGGCCCATTTGGAACAAAGAGAGCCTACGTTCACTTTGAAAAATGTAATTTATAGGAAGTACTCCTATCAATAATTAACTCTCTTCTCAGAGGTATACTAGGTCCTAGATTCTATAGCTTGTATCACAGATAGTTTACTGTCAAGAGATAAATGTGTTTCTTCAACTTGCCTGAATAGGCCTATTTCAAAAAAAAGAGCTGATTTTCCCTTTGAAAAACCTAAGTCACAGGAAGTATTCCTTCAAAAACCAGCTCAATTCTCGCAGTGAAACAAGCTCCTAGATGCTGCAGTTTTGAACATAGATGGTTTTCTTTGGACAGATACATGTCTTTGTTCACCTCAGCTGAATAGACCTATTTGTTACAAAGAGAGCCTCTCTCCACCTTGAAAAACCTAAGTTGCCAAAGTGTTCATTTTCTATGTACTGAATACTCAGAGGGAAACAATGTGCTACATGTTGCAGCTTCTAGCATTGATGGTTTTCTGGAGATATAAATCTGTTTCTTCACATCAGCTGAATGGTCTTATTTGAAAAAAGGTAAACTTATCTCAACCTTGAAACATACGTTGCTGGAAAGTAGGACGTTCAGGAACATACTCCACTGTCACAGGGAAATAATGTGCTAGAAGCTCCTGCTTCTACTACAGATGATTTCCTTTCTAGAGATACATGTGTTTCTTCCAATTAGCTGAAAAGACCTAATTGAAAAAAGCGAGATTTCTCCACCTTCAAAATTCTCACTGGCAGAGAGTATTTCTTAGGAAAATTAACTACTCTCCATCAGAGAAACAACAGCAAGATACTGAAGCTTGTCACACAGACAGTTTTCTTTTCTTTGGAGAGATTTCTTTGCTCTTTCAACTCAGGTTCGTAGGCCTAGTTGGAACACAGAAAGCCAATCTCCACATTGAAAAACCTACGTTCCCATATGTATTCCTTTGAAAAACGAAATCCATTTTCATCAGAAAACAATGTACGAGATGCTGAGCTTCTACAATACATGGTTCTCTTGGAGAGATAAATGTGTTGCTTCAACTCAGCTGAATTTGCCTCTTTGGAACAATGTGATGTCATGTGAACCTTGGAAAACGTCCGTCGCGGGAAGTAGTCCTTGCAAAACCGTACTCAATTTTCTCAGGAGACAATGGGCTAGATGCTCCTATTTCTGAAACAGACGGTTTTCTTTCAAGTTATGCATGTGTTTCTTTAAATTAGCTGGCTAGGCCTATTTTGAACAAAGAGATTTTATCTCCATATTGAGAAACTGAAGTTGCTCTAGGTATTTCATTGACAAACTACACTCAATCTGACAAGGAAACAATGTGTTAGATATTCCTTCTGGTAACATAGATGGTTTTCTTCGGAGAGAAACACGTGTTTGTTCAAATCAGCTGAAAAGGCCTCCATGATACAAAGGGAGCCTATCTCCATCCTGAAAAACCTAAGTTGCAAGAAGTATTCCTTTTAAATCTACTGACTACTCACATGGAAACAATATGCTAGATGCTGCAGCTTGTAGTTAGACGGTTTTCTTTGGAGAGACACATGTGTTTCTTCACCTCAGCTGAATTGACCTGTTTGGAACCAAGAGAGTCTACCTCCACCTTGAAAATCCTAACTTGCAGGAAGTATTTCTTTGAAAAAACTGGCAAAAGTCTCCCAGGGTGACAATGTTCTTATTCTCCAGGGTCAAACAGAGATGGTTTTCTTTCAGGAGATACATGTGTTCCTTTAAGTCATATAGAAAGGCCTATTTTGTAACAAAGAGCCCATATCCACATTGAATGACCTATGTTGCAGGAGGAATTCCTTTCCAAATCTATCTCGGTTCTCACAGGGAAGCAATGTGCTAGATGTTGCTGCTTGTAACATATAATGTTTCTTGGGAGAGATCCCTTTGTCTTCAACTCAGCTGAACAGGCCAACGTAGAAAAAAGGGAGCCTATCTCCACCGTGAGAAACCATGCTGCAGGAAGTATTCCAATCAAAAACAAACTTATCTCACGGGGAAACAATGTGCTACCATTCCTGCTTCCAACAGAGATGGTGTTCTTTCGAGAGGTATGTGTGTTTCTTGAAATCTGCGGAATAGGCCTATTGGAAACAAAGTGAGCCTATGTCTACATTGAAAGACCTAAACTGCCTGAAGTACTCCTTTCAAATAGTAACTCAGCTCTCTCACAGAATCAATGTGCTACATGCTGCAGCGTCTAATCTAGATGGTTTCCTTTTAGAGATACATGTGTTTCTTCAACTCACCTGATTGTGTGTATTGGGAACAAAGTGAGCCAACCCACCCTTGGAAAACGTAAGTTGCAGGAAGTCTTTCTTTGACAAACTTACTAAATTCTCACAGGGAAACAATGCCCGAATATTCCTGCTTCCAACAGAGATGGCTTTCTTTGGAGAGATATATGTGTTTCTTCAAATGTGCTGAATAGGCCTACTTGGAACAAAGTGTGCCTATCTCTACATTGAAAATCCTCAGTTGCCCGAAGTACTCCTTTCAAGTACTAACTCAGATCTCACAGAGAAACCATGTGCTACATGCTGCAGCTTCTAATCCCGATGGTTTCCTTTTAGAAATACATGTGTTTCTTCAATTCACATGAAGGTGTGTATTGGGAACAAAGTGAGTCAACCCAACCTTGGAAAACGTAAATTGCAGGAAGTATTCCCTTGCAAAACCTATTCAATTCGAAGTTGGAAACAATATGGGGGATGCTCCTTCTTCCACAGAGATGTTTTCTTTGAGAGACACACGTGTTTCTTCAAGTTAGCTGGACAGGCCTATTTGCTTACTGACTGTAACATATAAGATTTCTTTGGAGAGATACATGTGTTTCTTCAATGCAGCTGAAAAATGCCAATGTGGAAATAAGGGAGCCTCTCTCCACCATGAAGCACCCTGTTGCAGGAAGTATTCCATTTACAAACAAACACAATCTCCCAGGGAGACAATGTGCTATTACTCATGCTTCCAGCAGAGATGGTTTTTTTGGAGAAATATATGTGTTTCTTCAAATCTGCTGAACAGGCCTATTAGGAACAAAGAGAGCCTATGTCTACATTGAAAAAGCTAAATTGCCTGAAGTACTCCTTTCAAATATTAACTCAGCTGTCACAGGGAAACAATGAGCTGCACGGTACAGCTTCTAACATAGATGGTTTCCTTTTAGAGGTACGTGTGTTTCTTCAACTCACCTGCCTGTGTCTATCTGGAAAAAAGTGAGCCTATCCCAACCTTGAAAACCCTAAGCTGTAGGAAGTATTCCTATGCAAAGCCTTCTCAATTCTTACTGGGATACAATGTGGTGGATTCTCCTGCTTCTCACACAGATGTTTTCTGTCAAAAGACACATGTGTTTGTTCAAATTAGCCGGGGAGGCCTATTTGGAACAAACAACCCTTTGTTCCCCTTGCAAATTCTGAATGGTGGGAAGAAATTCTTTTAAAATACTCATTTTTAACAGGGAAGCAATGTGCTAGATGTTGAAGATTGTAACATAGATAGTTTTCTTTGCAGAGACACTGATGTTTTTACAACTTAGCTCACAGGCCTACGTGGAAGATAGAGAGCCTATCTCCCTTTGAAAAACGTAAGTTGCCCAAAGTATTCCTTTTAAAATGAAACTCAATTCTCTGAGGGAAAGAATGTGCTATATGCTCCTGATTCTGACTCAAGTGGTTTCTTTTGAGATACATGAGTTCCTTTAACTCTGCTGAAAGGGCCTATTTGGAACAAACAGCCTATCTCCACCTTGAATTTCAAAGATGCAGGAAGTACTGCTTTCAAAAACTTACTGGTTTTTACACGGGTAAACAATGAAGTACATGGCGAAGTTTGTAATCTAGTTGGTTTTCGTTTAGTGCTCCATGTGTTTCTTGAACTCATCTGAATAGGCCCATTTGGAACAAAGAGAGCCTACGTTCACTTTGAAAAATGTAATTTATAGGAAGTACTCCTATCAATAATTAACTCTCTTCTCAGAGGTATACTAGGTCCTAGATTCTATAGCTTGTATCACAGATAGTTTACTGTCAAGAGATAAATGTGTTTCTTCAACTTGCCTGAATAGGCCTATTTCAAAAAAAAGAGCTGATTTTCCCTTTGAAAAACCTAAGTCACAGGAAGTATTCCTTCAAAAACCAGCTCAATTCTCGCAGTGAAACAAGCTCCTAGATGCTGCAGTTTTGAACATAGATGGTTTTCTTTGCACAGATACATGTCTTTGTTCACCTCAGCTGAATAGACCTATTTGTTACAAAGAGAGCCTCTCTCCACCTTGAAAAACCTAAGTTGCCAAAGTGTTCATTTTCTATGTACTGAATACTCAGAGGGAAACAATGTGCTACATGTTGCAGCTTCTAGCATTGATGGTTTTCTGGAGATATAAATCTGTTTCTTCACATCAGCTGAATGGTCTTATTTGAAAAAAGGTAAACTTATCTCAACCTTGAAACATACGTTGCTGGAAAGTAGGACGTTCAGGAACATACTCCACTGTCACAGGGAAATAATGTGCTAGAAGCTCCTGCTTCTACTACAGATGATTTCCTTTCTAGAGATACATGTGTTTCTTCCAATTAGCTGAAAAGACCTAATTGAAAAAAGCGAGATTTCTCCACCTTCAAAATTCTCACTGGCAGAGAGTATTTCTTAGGAAAATTAACTACTCTCCATCAGAGAAACAACAGCAAGATACTGAAGCTTGTCACACAGACAGTTTTCTTTTCTTTGGAGAGATTTCTTTGCTCTTTCAACTCAGGTTCGTAGGCCTAGTTGGAACACAGAAAGCCAATCTCCACATTGAAAAACCTACGTTCCCATATGTATTCCTTTGAAAAACGAAATCCATTTTCATCAGAAAACAATGTACGAGATGCTGAGCTTCTACAATACATGGTTCTCTTGGAGAGATAAATGTGTTGCTTCAACTCAGCTGAATTTGCCTCTTTGGAACAATGTGATCTCATGTGAACCTTGGAAAACGTCCGTCGCGGGAAGTAGTCCTTGCAAAACCGTACTCAATTTTCTCAGGAGACAATGGGCTAGATGCTCCTATTTCTGAAACAGACGGTTTTCTTTCAAGTTATGCATGTGTTTCTTTAAATTAGCTGGCTAGGCCTATTTTGAACAAAGAGATTTTATCTCCATATTGAGAAACTGAAGTTGCTCTAGGTATTTCATTGACAAACTACACTCAATCTGACAAGGAAACAATGTGTTAGATATTCCTTCTGGTAACATAGATGGTTTTCTTCGGAGAGAAACACGTGTTTGTTCAAATCAGCTGAAAAGGCCTCCATGATACAAAGGGAGCCTATCTCCATCCTGAAAAACCGAAGTTGCAAGAAGTATTCCTTTTAAATCTACTGACTACTCACATGGAAACAATATGCTAGATGCTGCAGCTTGTAGTTAGACGGTTTTCTTTGGAGAGACACATGTGTTTCTTCACCTCAGCTGAATTGACCTGTTTGGAACCAAGAGAGTCTACCTCCACCTTGAAAATCCTAACTTGCAGGAAGTATTTCTTTGAAAAAACTGGCAAAAGTCTCCCAGGGTGACAATGTTCTTATTCTCCAGGGTCAAACAGAGATGGTTTTCTTTCAGGAGATACATGTGTTCCTTTAAGTCATATAGAAAGGCCTATTTTGTAACAAAGAGCCCATATCCACATTGAATGACCTATGTTGCAGGAGGAATTCCTTTCCAAATCTATCTCGGTTCTCACAGGGAAGCAATGTGCTAGATGTTGCTGCTTGTAACATATAATGTTTCTTGGGAGAGATCCCTTTGTCTTCAACTCAGCTGAACAGGCCAACGTAGAAAAAAGGGAGCCTATCTCCACCGTGAGAAACCATGCTGCAGGAAGTATTCCAATCAAAAACAAACTTATCTCACGGGGAAACAATGTGCTACCATTCCTGCTTCCAACAGAGATGGTGTTCTTTCGAGAGGTATGTGTGTTTCTTGAAATCTGCGGAATAGGCCTATTGGAAACAAAGTGAGCCTATGTCTACATTGAAAGACCTAAACTGCCTGAAGTACTCCTTTCAAATAGTAACTCAGCTCTCTCACAGAATCAATGTGCTACATGCTGCAGCGTCTAATCTAGATGGTTTCCTTTTAGAGATACATGTGTTTCTTCAACTCACCTGATTGTGTGTATTGGGAACAAAGTGAGCCAACCCACCCTTGGAAAACGTAAGTTGCAGGAAGTCTTTCTTTGACAAACTTACTAAATTCTCACAGGGAAACAATGCCCGAATATTCCTGCTTCCAACAGAGATGGCTTTCTTTGGAGAGATATATGTGTTTCTTCAAATGTGCTGAATAGGCCTACTTGGAACAAAGTGTGCCTATCTCTACATTGAAAATCCTCAGTTGCCCGAAGTACTCCTTTCAAGTACTAACTCAGATCTCACAGAGAAACCATGTGCTACATGCTGCAGCTTCTAATCCCGATGGTTTCCTTTTAGAAATACATGTGTTTCTTCAATTCACATGAAGGTGTGTATTGGGAACAAAGTGAGTCAACCCAACCTTGGAAAACGTAAATTGCAGGAAGTATTCCCTTGCAAAACCTATTCAATTCGAAGTTGGAAACAATATGGGGGATGCTCCTTCTTCCACAGAGATGTTTTCTTTGAGAGACACACGTGTTTCTTCAAGTTAGCTGGACAGGCCTATTTGCTTACTGACTGTAACATATAAGATTTCTTTGGAGAGATACATGTGTTTCTTCAATGCAGCTGAAAAATGCCAATGTGGAAATAAGGGAGCCTCTCTCCACCATGAAGCACCCTGTTGCAGGAAGTATTCCATTTACAAACAAACACAATCTCCCAGGGAGACAATGTGCTATTACTCATGCTTCCAGCAGAGATGGTTTTTTTGGAGAAATATATGTGTTTCTTCAAATCTGCTGAACAGGCCTATTAGGAACAAAGAGAGCCTATGTCTACATTGAAAAAGCTAAATTGCCTGAAGTACTCCTTTCAAATATTAACTCAGCTGTCACAGGGAAACAATGAGCTGCACGGTACAGCTTCTAACATAGATGGTTTCCTTTTAGAGGTACGTGTGTTTCTTCAACTCACCTGCCTGTGTCTATCTGGAAAAAAGTGAGCCTATCCCAACCTTGAAAACCCTAAGCTGTAGGAAGTATTCCTATGCAAAGCCTTCTCAATTCTTACTGGGATACAATGTGGTGGATTCTCCTGCTTCTCACACAGATGTTTTCTGTCAAAAGACACATGTGTTTGTTCAAATTAGCCGGGGAGGCCTATTTGGAACAAACAACCCTTTGTTCCCCTTGCAAATTCTGAATGGTGGGAAGAAATTCTTTTAAAATACTCATTTTTAACAGGGAAGCAATGTGCTAGATGTTGAAGATTGTAACATAGATAGTTTTCTTTGCAGAGACACTGATGTTTTTACAACTTAGCTCACAGGCCTACGTGGAAGATAGAGAGCCTATCTCCCTTTGAAAAACGTAAGTTGCCCAAAGTATTCCTTTTAAAATGAAACTCAATTCTCTGAGGGAAAGAATGTGCTATATGCTCCTGATTCTGACTCAAGTGGTTTCTTTTGAGATACATGAGTTCCTTTAACTCTGCTGAAAGGGCCTATTTGGAACAAACAGCCTATCTCCACCTTGAATTTCAAAGATGCAGGAAGTACTGCTTTCAAAAACTTACTGGTTTTTACACGGGTAAACAATGAAGTACATGGCGAAGTTTGTAATCTAGTTGGTTTTCGTTTAGTGCTCCATGTGTTTCTTGAACTCATCTGAATAGGCCCATTTGGAACAAAGAGAGCCTACGTTCACTTTGAAAAATGTAATTTATAGGAAGTACTCCTATCAATAATTAACTCTCTTCTCAGAGGTATACTAGGTCCTAGATTCTATAGCTTGTATCACAGATAGTTTACTGTCAAGAGATAAATGTGTTTCTTCAACTTGCCTGAATAGGCCTATTTCAAAAAAAAGAGCTGATTTTCCCTTTGAAAAACCTAAGTCACAGGAAGTATTCCTTCAAAAACCAGCTCAATTCTCGCAGTGAAACAAGCTCCTAGATGCTGCAGTTTTGAACATAGATGGTTTTCTTTGCACAGATACATGTCTTTGTTCACCTCAGCTGAATAGACCTATTTGTTACAAAGAGAGCCTCTCTCCACCTTGAAAAACCTAAGTTGCCAAAGTGTTCATTTTCTATGTACTGAATACTCAGAGGGAAACAATGTGCTACATGTTGCAGCTTCTAGCATTGATGGTTTTCTGGAGATATAAATCTGTTTCTTCACATCAGCTGAATGGTCTTATTTGAAAAAAGGTAAACTTATCTCAACCTTGAAACATACGTTGCTGGAAAGTAGGACGTTCAGGAACATACTCCACTGTCACAGGGAAATAATGTGCTAGAAGCTCCTGCTTCTACTACAGATGATTTCCTTTCTAGAGATACATGTGTTTCTTCCAATTAGCTGAAAAGACCTAATTGAAAAAAGCGAGATTTCTCCACCTTCAAAATTCTCACTGGCAGAGAGTATTTCTTAGGAAAATTAACTACTCTCCATCAGAGAAACAACAGCAAGATACTGAAGCTTGTCACACAGACAGTTTTCTTTTCTTTGGAGAGATTTCTTTGCTCTTTCAACTCAGGTTCGTAGGCCTAGTTGGAACACAGAAAGCCAATCTCCACATTGAAAAACCTACGTTCCCATATGTATTCCTTTGAAAAACGAAATCCATTTTCATCAGAAAACAATGTACGAGATGCTGAGCTTCTACAATACATGGTTCTCTTGGAGAGATAAATGTGTTGCTTCAACTCAGCTGAATTTGCCTCTTTGGAACAATGTGATCTCATGTGAACCTTGGAAAACGTCCGTCGCGGGAAGTAGTCCTTGCAAAACCGTACTCAATTTTCTCAGGAGACAATGGGCTAGATGCTCCTATTTCTGAAACAGACGGTTTTCTTTCAAGTTATGCATGTGTTTCTTTAAATTAGCTGGCTAGGCCTATTTTGAACAAAGAGATTTTATCTCCATATTGAGAAACTGAAGTTGCTCTAGGTATTTCATTGACAAACTACACTCAATCTGACAAGGAAACAATGTGTTAGATATTCCTTCTGGTAACATAGATGGTTTTCTTCGGAGAGAAACACGTGTTTGTTCAAATCAGCTGAAAAGGCCTCCATGATACAAAGGGAGCCTATCTCCATCCTGAAAAACCGAAGTTGCAAGAAGTATTCCTTTTAAATCTACTGACTACTCACATGGAAACAATATGCTAGATGCTGCAGCTTGTAGTTAGACGGTTTTCTTTGGAGAGACACATGTGTTTCTTCACCTCAGCTGAATTGACCTGTTTGGAACCAAGAGAGTCTACCTCCACCTTGAAAATCCTAACTTGCAGGAAGTATTTCTTTGAAAAAACTGGCAAAAGTCTCCCAGGGTGACAATGTTCTTATTCTCCAGGGTCAAACAGAGATGGTTTTCTTTCAGGAGATACATGTGTTCCTTTAAGTCATATAGAAAGGCCTATTTTGTAACAAAGAGCCCATATCCACATTGAATGACCTATGTTGCAGGAGGAATTCCTTTCCAAATCTATCTCGGTTCTCACAGGGAAGCAATGTGCTAGATGTTGCTGCTTGTAACATATAATGTTTCTTGGGAGAGATCCCTTTGTCTTCAACTCAGCTGAACAGGCCAACGTAGAAAAAAGGGAGCCTATCTCCACCGTGAGAAACCATGCTGCAGGAAGTATTCCAATCAAAAACAAATTTATCTCACGGGGAAACAATGTGCTACCATTCCTGCTTCCAACAGAGATGGTGTTCTTTCGAGAGGTATGTGTGTTTCTTGAAATCTGCGGAATAGGCCTATTGGAAACAAAGTGAGCCTATGTCTACATTGAAAGACCTAAACTGCCTGAAGTACTCCTTTCAAATAGTAACTCAGCTCTCTCACAGAATCAATGTGCTACATGCTGCAGCGTCTAATCTAGATGGTTTCCTTTTAGAGATACATGTGTTTCTTCAACTCACCTGATTGTGTGTATTGGGAACAAAGTGAGCCAACCCACCCTTGGAAAACGTAAGTTGCAGGAAGTCTTTCTTTGACAAACTTACTAAATTCTCACAGGGAAACAATGCCCGAATATTCCTGCTTCCAACAGAGATGGCTTTCTTTGGAGAGATATATGTGTTTCTTCAAATGTGCTGAATAGGCCTACTTGGAACAAAGTGTGCCTATCTCTACATTGAAAATCCTCAGTTGCCCGAAGTACTCCTTTCAAGTACTAACTCAGATCTCACAGAGAAACCATGTGCTACATGCTGCAGCTTCTAATCCCGATGGTTTCCTTTTAGAAATACATGTGTTTCTTCAATTCACATGAAGGTGTGTATTGGGAACAAAGTGAGTCAACCCAACCTTGGAAAACGTAAATTGCAGGAAGTATTCCCTTGCAAAACCTATTCAATTCGAAGTTGGAAACAATATGGGGGATGCTCCTTCTTCCACAGAGATGTTTTCTTTGAGAGACACACGTGTTTCTTCAAGTTAGCTGGACAGGCCTATTTGCTTACTGACTGTAACATATAAGATTTCTTTGGAGAGATACATGTGTTTCTTCAATGCAGCTGAAAAATGCCAATGTGGAAATAAGGGAGCCTCTCTCCACCATGAAGCACCCTGTTGCAGGAAGTATTCCATTTACAAACAAACACAATCTCCCAGGGAGACAATGTGCTATTACTCATGCTTCCAGCAGAGATGGTTTTTTTGGAGAAATATATGTGTTTCTTCAAATCTGCTGAACAGGCCTATTAGGAACAAAGAGAGCCTATGTCTACATTGAAAAAGCTAAATTGCCTGAAGTACTCCTTTCAAATATTAACTCAGCTGTCACAGGGAAACAATGAGCTGCACGGTACAGCTTCTAACATAGATGGTTTCCTTTTAGAGGTACGTGTGTTTCTTCAACTCACCTGCCTGTGTCTATCTGGAAAAAAGTGAGCCTATCCCAACCTTGAAAACCCTAAGCTGTAGGAAGTATTCCTATGCAAAGCCTTCTCAATTCTTACTGGGATACAATGTGGTGGATTCTCCTGCTTCTCACACAGATGTTTTCTGTCAAAAGACACATGTGTTTGTTCAAATTAGCCGGGGAGGCCTATTTGGAACAAACAACCCTTTGTTCCCCTTGCAAATTCTGAATGGTGGGAAGAAATTCTTTTAAAATACTCATTTTTAACAGGGAAGCAATGTGCTAGATGTTGAAGATTGTAACATAGATAGTTTTCTTTGCAGAGACACTGATGTTTTTACAACTTAGCTCACAGGCCTACGTGGAAGATAGAGAGCCTATCTCCCTTTGAAAAACGTAAGTTGCCCAAAGTATTCCTTTTAAAATGAAACTCAATTCTCTGAGGGAAAGAATGTGCTATATGCTCCTGATTCTGACTCAAGTGGTTTCTTTTGAGATACATGAGTTCCTTTAACTCTGCTGAAAGGGCCTATTTGGAACAAACAGCCTATCTCCACCTTGAATTTCAAAGATGCAGGAAGTACTGCTTTCAAAAACTTACTGGTTTTTACACGGGTAAACAATGAAGTACATGGCGAAGTTTGTAATCTAGTTGGTTTTCGTTTAGTGCTCCATGTGTTTCTTGAACTCATCTGAATAGGCCCATTTGGAACAAAGAGAGCCTACGTTCACTTTGAAAAATGTAATTTATAGGAAGTACTCCTATCAATAATTAACTCTCTTCTCAGAGGTATACTAGGTCCTAGATTCTATAGCTTGTATCACAGATAGTTTACTGTCAAGAGATAAATGTGTTTCTTCAACTTGCCTGAATAGGCCTATTTCAAAAAAAAGAGCTGATTTTCCCTTTGAAAAACCTAAGTCACAGGAAGTATTCCTTCAAAAACCAGCTCAATTCTCGCAGTGAAACAAGCTCCTAGATGCTGCAGTTTTGAACATAGATGGTTTTCTTTGCACAGATACATGTCTTTGTTCACCTCAGCTGAATAGACCTATTTGTTACAAAGAGAGCCTCTCTCCACCTTGAAAAACCTAAGTTGCCAAAGTGTTCATTTTCTATGTACTGAATACTCAGAGGGAAACAATGTGCTACATGTTGCAGCTTCTAGCATTGATGGTTTTCTGGAGATATAAATCTGTTTCTTCACATCAGCTGAATGGTCTTATTTGAAAAAAGGTAAACTTATCTCAACCTTGAAACATACGTTGCTGGAAAGTAGGACGTTCAGGAACATACTCCACTGTCACAGGGAAATAATGTGCTAGAAGCTCCTGCTTCTACTACAGATGATTTCCTTTCTAGAGATACATGTGTTTCTTCCAATTAGCTGAAAAGACCTAATTGAAAAAAGCGAGATTTCTCCACCTTCAAAATTCTCACTGGCAGAGAGTATTTCTTAGGAAAATTAACTACTCTCCATCAGAGAAACAACAGCAAGATACTGAAGCTTGTCACACAGACAGTTTTCTTTTCTTTGGAGAGATTTCTTTGCTCTTTCAACTCAGGTTCGTAGGCCTAGTTGGAACACAGAAAGCCAATCTCCACATTGAAAAACCTACGTTCCCATATGTATTCCTTTGAAAAACGAAATCCATTTTCATCAGAAAACAATGTACGAGATGCTGAGCTTCTACAATACATGGTTCTCTTGGAGAGATAAATGTGTTGCTTCAACTCAGCTGAATTTGCCTCTTTGGAACAATGTGATCTCATGTGAACCTTGGAAAACGTCCGTCGCGGGAAGTAGTCCTTGCAAAACCGTACTCAATTTTCTCAGGAGACAATGGGCTAGATGCTCCTATTTCTGAAACAGACGGTTTTCTTTCAAGTTATGCATGTGTTTCTTTAAATTAGCTGGCTAGGCCTATTTTGAACAAAGAGATTTTATCTCCATATTGAGAAACTGAAGTTGCTCTAGGTATTTCATTGACAAACTACACTCAATCTGACAAGGAAACAATGTGTTAGATATTCCTTCTGGTAACATAGATGGTTTTCTTCGGAGAGAAACACGTGTTTGTTCAAATCAGCTGAAAAGGCCTCCATGATACAAAGGGAGCCTATCTCCATCCTGAAAAACCGAAGTTGCAAGAAGTATTCCTTTTAAATCTACTGACTACTCACATGGAAACAATATGCTAGATGCTGCAGCTTGTAGTTAGACGGTTTTCTTTGGAGAGACACATGTGTTTCTTCACCTCAGCTGAATTGACCTGTTTGGAACCAAGAGAGTCTACCTCCACCTTGAAAATCCTAACTTGCAGGAAGTATTTCTTTGAAAAAACTGGCAAAAGTCTCCCAGGGTGACAATGTTCTTATTCTCCAGGGTCAAACAGAGATGGTTTTCTTTCAGGAGATACATGTGTTCCTTTAAGTCATATAGAAAGGCCTATTTTGTAACAAAGAGCCCATATCCACATTGAATGACCTATGTTGCAGGAGGAATTCCTTTCCAAATCTATCTCGGTTCTCACAGGGAAGCAATGTGCTAGATGTTGCTGCTTGTAACATATAATGTTTCTTGGGAGAGATCCCTTTGTCTTCAACTCAGCTGAACAGGCCAACGTAGAAAAAAGGGAGCCTATCTCCACCGTGAGAAACCATGCTGCAGGAAGTATTCCAATCAAAAACAAACTTATCTCACGGGGAAACAATGTGCTACCATTCCTGCTTCCAACAGAGATGGTGTTCTTTCGAGAGGTATGTGTGTTTCTTGAAATCTGCGGAATAGGCCTATTGGAAACAAAGTGAGCCTATGTCTACATTGAAAGACCTAAACTGCCTGAAGTACTCCTTTCAAATAGTAACTCAGCTCTCTCACAGAATCAATGTGCTACATGCTGCAGCGTCTAATCTAGATGGTTTCCTTTTAGAGATACATGTGTTTCTTCAACTCACCTGATTGTGTGTATTGGGAACAAAGTGAGCCAACCCACCCTTGGAAAACGTAAGTTGCAGGAAGTCTTTCTTTGACAAACTTACTAAATTCTCACAGGGAAACAATGCCCGAATATTCCTGCTTCCAACAGAGATGGCTTTCTTTGGAGAGATATATGTGTTTCTTCAAATGTGCTGAATAGGCCTACTTGGAACAAAGTGTGCCTATCTCTACATTGAAAATCCTCAGTTGCCCGAAGTACTCCTTTCAAGTACTAACTCAGATCTCACAGAGAAACCATGTGCTACATGCTGCAGCTTCTAATCCCGATGGTTTCCTTTTAGAAATACATGTGTTTCTTCAATTCACATGAAGGTGTGTATTGGGAACAAAGTGAGTCAACCCAACCTTGGAAAACGTAAATTGCAGGAAGTATTCCCTTGCAAAACCTATTCAATTCGAAGTTGGAAACAATATGGGGGATGCTCCTTCTTCCACAGAGATGTTTTCTTTGAGAGACACACGTGTTTCTTCAAGTTAGCTGGACAGGCCTATTTGCTTACTGACTGTAACATATAAGATTTCTTTGGAGAGATACATGTGTTTCTTCAATGCAGCTGAAAAATGCCAATGTGGAAATAAGGGAGCCTCTCTCCACCATGAAGCACCCTGTTGCAGGAAGTATTCCATTTACAAACAAACACAATCTCCCAGGGAGACAATGTGCTATTACTCATGCTTCCAGCAGAGATGGTTTTTTTGGAGAAATATATGTGTTTCTTCAAATCTGCTGAACAGGCCTATTAGGAACAAAGAGAGCCTATGTCTACATTGAAAAAGCTAAATTGCCTGAAGTACTCCTTTCAAATATTAACTCAGCTGTCACAGGGAAACAATGAGCTGCACGGTACAGCTTCTAACATAGATGGTTTCCTTTTAGAGGTACGTGTGTTTCTTCAACTCACCTGCCTGTGTCTATCTGGAAAAAAGTGAGCCTATCCCAACCTTGAAAACCCTAAGCTGTAGGAAGTATTCCTATGCAAAGCCTTCTCAATTCTTACTGGGATACAATGTGGTGGATTCTCCTGCTTCTCACACAGATGTTTTCTGTCAAAAGACACATGTGTTTGTTCAAATTAGCCGGGGAGGCCTATTTGCAACAAACAACCCTTTGTTCCCTTTGCAAATTCTGAATGGTGGGAAGAAATTCTTTTAAAATACTCATTTTTAACAGGGAAGCAATGTGCTAGATGTTGAAGATTGTAACATAGATAGTTTTCTTTGCAGAGACACTGATGTTTTTACAACTTAGCTCACAGGCCTACGTGGAAGATAGAGAGCCTATCTCCCTTTGAAAAACGTAAGTTGCCCAAAGTATTCCTTTTAAAATGAAACTCAATTCTCTGAGGGAAAGAATGTGCTATATGCTCCTGATTCTGACTCAAGTGGTTTCTTTTGAGATACATGAGTTCCTTTAACTCTGCTGAAAGGGCCTATTTGGAACAAACAGCCTATCTCCACCTTGAATTTCAAAGATGCAGGAAGTACTGCTTTCAAAAACTTACTGGTTTTTACACGGGTAAACAATGAAGTACATGGCGAAGTTTGTAATCTAGTTGGTTTTCGTTTAGTGCTCCATGTGTTTCTTGAACTCATCTGAATAGGCCCATTTGGAACAAAGAGAGCCTACGTTCACTTTGAAAAATGTAATTTATAGGAAGTACTCCTATCAATAATTAACTCTCTTCTCAGAGGTATACTAGGTCCTAGATTCTATAGCTTGTATCACAGATAGTTTACTGTCAAGAGATAAATGTGTTTCTTCAACTTGCCTGAATAGGCCTATTTCAAAAAAAAGAGCTGATTTTCCCTTTGAAAAACCTAAGTCACAGGAAGTATTCCTTCAAAAACCAGCTCAATTCTCGCAGTGAAACAAGCTCCTAGATGCTGCAGTTTTGAACATAGATGGTTTTCTTTGGACAGATACATGTCTTTGTTCACCTCAGCTGAATAGACCTATTTGTTACAAAGAGAGCCTCTCTCCACCTTGAAAAACCTAAGTTGCCAAAGTGTTCATTTTCTATGTACTGAATACTCAGAGGGAAACAATGTGCTACATGTTGCAGCTTCTAGCATTGATGGTTTTCTGGAGATATAAATCTGTTTCTTCACATCAGCTGAATGGTCTTATTTGAAAAAAGGTAAACTTATCTCAACCTTGAAACATACGTTGCTGGAAAGTAGGACGTTCAGGAACATACTCCACTGTCACAGGGAAATAATGTGCTAGAAGCTCCTGCTTCTACTACAGATGATTTCCTTTCTAGAGATACATGTGTTTCTTCCAATTAGCTGAAAAGACCTAATTGAAAAAAGCGAGATTTCTCCACCTTCAAAATTCTCACTGGCAGAGAGTATTTCTTAGGAAAATTAACTACTCTCCATCAGAGAAACAACAGCAAGATACTGAAGCTTGTCACACAGACAGTTTTCTTTTCTTTGGAGAGATTTCTTTGCTCTTTCAACTCAGGTTCGTAGGCCTAGTTGGAACACAGAAAGCCAATCTCCACATTGAAAAACCTACGTTCCCATATGTATTCCTTTGAAAAACGAAATCCATTTTCATCAGAAAACAATGTACGAGATGCTGAGCTTCTACAATACATGGTTCTCTTGGAGAGATAAATGTGTTGCTTCAACTCAGCTGAATTTGCCTCTTTGGAACAATGTGATCTCATGTGAACCTTGGAAAACGTCCGTCGCGGGAAGTAGTCCTTGCAAAACCGTACTCAATTTTCTCAGGAGACAATGGGCTAGATGCTCCTATTTCTGAAACAGACGGTTTTCTTTCAAGTTATGCATGTGTTTCTTTAAATTAGCTGGCTCGGCCTATTTTGAACAAAGAGATTTTATCTCCATATTGAGAAACTGAAGTTGCTCTAGGTATTTCATTGACAAACTACACTCAATCTGACAAGGAAACAATGCGTTAGATATTCCTTCTGGTAACATAGATGGTTTTCTTCGGAGAGAAACACGTGTTTGTTCAAATCAGCTGAAAAGGCCTCCATGATACAAAGGGAGCCTATCTCCATCCTGAAAAACCTAAGTTGCAAGAAGTATTCCTTTTAAATCTACTGACTACTCACATGGAAACAATATGCTAGATGCTGCAGCTTGTAGTTAGACGGTTTTCTTTGGAGAGACACATGTGTTTCTTCACCTCAGCTGAATTGACCTGTTTGGAACCAAGAGAGTCTACCTCCACCTTGAAAATCCTAACTCGCAGGAAGTATTTCTTTGAAAAAACTGGCAAAAGTCTCCCAGGGTGACAATGTTCTTATTCTCCAGGGTCAAACAGAGATGGTTTTCTTTCAGGAGATACATGTGTTCCTTTAAGTCATATAGAAAGGCCTATTTTGTAACAAAGAGCCCATATCCACATTGAATGACCTATGTTGCAGGAGGAATTCCTTTCCAAATCTATCTCGGTTCTCACAGGGAAGCAATGTGCTAGATGTTGCTGCTTGTAACATATAATGTTTCTTGGGAGAGATCCCTTTGTCTTCAACTCAGCTGAACAGGCCAACGTAGAAAAAAGGGAGCCTATCTCCACCGTGAGAAACCATGCTGCAGGAAGTATTCCAATCAAAAACAAACTTATCTCACGGGGAAACAATGTGCTACCATTCCTGCTTCCAACAGAGATGGTGTTCTTTCGAGAGGTATGTGTGTTTCTTGAAATCTGCGGAATAGGCCTATTGGAAACAAAGTGAGCCTATGTCTACATTGAAAGACCTAAACTGCCTGAAGTACTCCTTTCAAATAGTAACTCAGCTCTCTCACAGAATCAATGTGCTACATGCTGCAGCGTCTAATCTAGATGGTTTCCTTTTAGAGATACATGTGTTTCTTCAATTCACCTGATTGTGTGTATTGGGAACAAAGTGAGCCAACCCACCCTTGGAAAACGTAAGTTGCAGGAAGTCTTTCTTTGACAAACTTACTAAATTCTCACAGGGAAACAATGCCCGAATATTCCTGCTTCCAACAGAGATGGCTTTCTTTGGAGAGATATATGTGTTTCTTCAAATGTGCTGAATAGGCCTACTTGGAACAAAGTGTGCCTATCTCTACATTGAAAATCCTCAGTTGCCCGAAGTACTCCTTTCAAGTACTAACTCAGATCTCACAGAGAAACCATGTGCTACATGCTGCAGCTTCTAATCCCGATGGTTTCCTTTTAGAAATACATGTGTTTCTTCAATTCACATGAAGGTGTGTATTGGGAACAAAGTGAGTCAACCCAACCTTGGAAAACGTAAATTGCAGGAAGTATTCCCTTGCAAAACCTATTCAATTCGAAGTTGGAAACAATATGGGGGATGCTCCTTCTTCCACAGAGATGTTTTCTTTGAGAGACACACGTGTTTCTTCAAGTTAGCTGGACAGGCCTATTTGCTTACTGACTGTAACATATAAGATTTCTTTGGAGAGATACATGTGTTTCTTCAATGCAGCTGAAAAATGCCAATGTGGAAATAAGGGAGCCTCTCTCCACCATGAAGCACCCTGTTGCAGGAAGTATTCCATTTACAAACAAACACAATCTCCCAGGGAGACAATGTGCTATTACTCATGCTTCCAGCAGAGATGGTTTTTTTGGAGAAATATATGTGTTTCTTCAAATCTGCTGAACAGGCCTATTAGGAACAAAGAGAGCCTATGTCTACATTGAAAAAGCTAAATTGCCTGAAGTACTCCTTTCAAATATTAACTCAGCTGTCACAGGGAAACAATGAGCTGCACGGTACAGCTTCTAACATAGATGGTTTCCTTTTAGAGGTACGTGTGTTTCTTCAACTCACCTGCCTGTGTCTATCTGGAAAAAAGTGAGCCTATCCCAACCTTGAAAACCCTAAGCTGTAGGAAGTATTCCTATGCAAAGCCTTCTCAATTCTTACTGGGATACAATGTGGTGGATTCTCCTGCTTCTCACACAGATGTTTTCTGTCAAAAGACACATGTGTTTGTTCAAATTAGCCGGGGAGGCCTATTTGCAACAAACAACCCTTTGTTCCCCTTGCAAATTCTGAATGGTGGGAAGAAATTCTTTTAAAATACTCATTTTTAACAGGGAAGCAATGTGCTAGATGTTGAAGATTGTAACATAGATAGTTTTCTTTGCAGAGACACTGATGTTTTTACAACTTAGCTCACAGGCCTACGTGGAAGATAGAGAGCCTATCTCCCTTTGAAAAACGTAAGTTGCCCAAAGTATTCCTTTTAAAATGAAACTCAATTCTCTGAGGGAAAGAATGTGCTATATGCTCCTGATTCTGACTCAAGTGGTTTCTTTTGAGATACATGAGTTCCTTTAACTCTGCTGAAAGGGCCTATTTGGAACAAACAGCCTATCTCCACCTTGAATTTCAAAGATGCAGGAAGTACTGCTTTCAAAAACTTACTGGTTTTTACACGGGTAAACAATGAAGTACATGGCGAAGTTTGTAATCTAGTTGGTTTTCGTTTAGTGCTCCATGTGTTTCTTGAACTCATCTGAATAGGCCCATTTGGAACAAAGAGAGCCTACGTTCACTTTGAAAAATGTAATTTATAGGAAGTACTCCTATCAATAATTAACTCTCTTCTCAGAGGTATACTAGGTCCTAGATTCTATAGCTTGTATCACAGATAGTTTACTGTCAAGAGATAAATGTGTTTCTTCAACTTGCCTGAATAGGCCTATTTCAAAAAAAAGAGCTGATTTTCCCTTTGAAAAACTTAAGTCACAGGAAGTATTCCTTCAAAAACCAGCTCAATTCTCGCAGTGAAACAAGCTCCTAGATGCTGCAGTTTTGAACATAGATGGTTTTCTTTGGACAGATACATGTCTTTGTTCACCTCAGCTGAATAGACCTATTTGTTACAAAGAGAGCCTCTCTCCACCTTGAAAAACCTAAGTTGCCAAAGTGTTCATTTTCTATGTACTGAATACTCAGAGGGAAACAATGTGCTACATGTTGCAGCTTCTAGCATTGATGGTTTTCTGGAGATATAAATCTGTTTCTTCACATCAGCTGAACGGTCTTATTTGAAAAAAGGTAAACTTATCTCAACCTTGAAACATACGTTGCTGGAAAGTAGGACGTTCAGGAACATACTCCACTGTCACAGGGAAATAATGTGCTAGAAGCTCCTGCTTCTACTACAGATGATTTCCTTTCTAGAGATACATGTGTTTCTTCCAATTAGCTGAAAAGACCTAATTGAAAAAAGCGAGATTTCTCCACCTTCAAAATTCTCACTGGCAGAGAGTGTTTCTTAGGAAAATTAACTACTCTCCATCAGAGAAACAACAGCAAGATACTGAAGCTTGTCACACAGACAGTTTTCTTTTCTTTGGAGAGATTTCTTTGCTCTTTCAACTCAGGTTCGTAGGCCTAGTTGGAACACAGAAAGCCAATCTCCACATTGAAAAACCTACGTTCCCATATGTATTCCTTTGAAAAACGAAATCCATTTTCATCAGAAAACAATGTACGAGATGCTGAGCATCTACAATACATGGTTCTCTTGGAGAGATAAATGTGTTGCTTCAACTCAGCTGAATTTGCCTCTTTGGAACAATGTGATCTCATGTGAACCTTGGAAAACGTCCGTCGTGGGAAGTAGTCCTTGCAAAACCGTACTCAATTTTCTCAGGAGACAATGGGCTAGATGCTCCTATTTCTGAAACAGACGGTTTTCTTTCAAGTTATGCATGTGTTTCTTTAAATTAGCTGGCTCGGCCTATTTTGAACAAAGAGATTTTATCTCCATATTGAGAAACTGAAGTTGCTCTAGGTATTTCATTGACAAACTACACTCAATCTGACAAGGAAACAATGCGTTAGATATTCCTTCTGGTAACATAGATGGTTTTCTTCGGAGAGAAACACGTGTTTGTTCAAATCAGCTGAAAAGGCCTCCATGATACAAAGGGAGCCTATCTCCATCCTGAAAAACCTAAGTTGCAAGAAGTATTCCTTTTAAATCTACTGACTACTCACATGGAAACAATATGCTAGATGCTGCAGCTTGTAGTTAGACGGTTTTCTTTGGAGAGACACATGTGTTTCTTCACCTCAGCTGAATTGACCTGTTTGGAACCAAGAGAGTCTACCTCCACCTTGAAAATCCTAACTTGCAGGAAGTATTTCTTTGAAAAAACTGGCAAAAGTCTCCCAGGGTGACAATGTTCTTATTCTCCAGGGTCAAACAGAGATGGTTTTCTTTCAGGAGATACATGTGTTCCTTTAAGTCATATAGAAAGGCCTATTTTGTAACAAAGAGCCCATATCCACATTGAATGACCTATGTTGCAGGAGGAATTCCTTTCCAAATCTATCTCGGTTCTCACAGGGAAGCAATGTGCTAGATGTTGCTGCTTGTAACATATAATGTTTCTTGGGAGAGATCCCTTTGTCTTCAACTCAGCTGAACAGGCCAACGTAGAAAAAAGGGAGCCTATCTCCACCGTGAGAAACCATGCTGCAGGAAGTATTCCAATCAAAAACAAACTTATCTCACGGGGAAACAATGTGCTACCATTCCTGCTTCCAACAGAGATGGTGTTCTTTCGAGAGGTATGTGTGTTTCTTGAAATCTGCGGAATAGGCCTATTGGAAACAAAATGAGCCTATGTCTACATTGAAAGACCTAAACTGCCTGAAGTACTCCTTTCAAATAGTAACTCAGCTCTCTCACAGAATCAATGTGCTACATGCTGCAGCGTCTAATCTAGATGGTTTCCTTTTAGAGATACATGTGTTTCTTCAATTCACCTGATTGTGTGTATTGGGAACAAAGTGAGCCAACCCACCCTTGGAAAACGTAAGTTGCAGGAAGTCTTTCTTTGACAAACTTACTAAATTCTCACAGGGAAACAATGCCCGAATATTCCTGCTTCCAACAGAGATGGCTTTCTTTGGAGAGATATATGTGTTTCTTCAAATGTGCTGAATAGGCCTACTTGGAACAAAGTGTGCCTATCTCTACATTGAAAATCCTCAGTTGCCCGAAGTACTCCTTTCAAGTACTAACTCAGATCTCACAGAGAAACCATGTGCTACATGCTGCAGCTTCTAATCCCGATGGTTTCCTTTTAGAAATACATGTGTTTCTTCAATTCACATGAAGGTGTGTATTGGGAACAAAGTGAGTCAACCCAACCTTGGAAAACGTAAATTGCAGGAAGTATTCCCTTGCAAAACCTATTCAATTCGAAGTTGGAAACAATATGGGGGATGCTCCTTCTTCCACAGAGATGTTTTCTTTGAGAGACACACGTGTTTCTTCAAGTTAGCTGGACAGGCCTATTTGCTTACTGACTGTAACATATAAGATTTCTTTGGAGAGATACATGTGTTTCTTCAATGCAGCTGAAAAATGCCAATGTGGAAATAAGGGAGCCTCTCTCCACCATGAAGCACCCTGTTGCAGGAAGTATTCCATTTACAAACAAACACAATCTCCCAGGGAGACAATGTGCTATTACTCATGCTTCCAGCAGAGATGGTTTTTTTGGAGAAATATATGTGTTTCTTCAAATCTGCTGAACAGGCCTATTAGGAACAAAGAGAGCCTATGTCTACATTGAAAAAGCTAAATTGCCTGAAGTACTCCTTTCAAATATTAACTCAGCTGTCACAGGGAAACAATGAGCTGCACGGTACAGCTTCTAACATAGATGGTTTCCTTTTAGAGGTACGTGTGTTTCTTCAACTCACCTGCCTGTGTCTATCTGGAAAAAAGTGAGCCTATCCCAACCTTGAAAACCCTAAGCTGTAGGAAGTATTCCTATGCAAAGCCTTCTCAATTCTTACTGGGATACAATGTGGTGGATTCTCCTGCTTCTCACACAGATGTTTTCTGTCAAAAGACACATGTGTTTGTTCAAATTAGCCGGGGAGGCCTATTTGGAACAAACAACCCTTTGTTCCCCTTGCAAATTCTGAATGGTGGGAAGAAATTCTTTTAAAATACTCATTTTTAACAGGGAAGCAATGTGCTAGATGTTGAAGATTGTAACATAGATAGTTTTCTTTGCAGAGACACTGATGTTTTTACAACTTAGCTCACAGGCCTACGTGGAAGATAGAGAGCCTATCTCCCTTTGAAAAACGTAAGTTGCCCAAAGTATTCCTTTTAAAATGAAACTCAATTCTCTGAGGGAAAGAATGTGCTATATGCTCCTGATTCTGACTCAAGTGGTTTCTTTTGAGATACATGAGTTCCTTTAACTCTGCTGAAAGGGCCTATTTGGAACAAACAGCCTATCTCCACCTTGAATTTCAAAGATGCAGGAAGTACTGCTTTCAAAAACTTACTGGTTTTTACACGGGTAAACAATGAAGTACATGGCGAAGTTTGTAATCTAGTTGGTTTTCGTTTAGTGCTCCATGTGTTTCTTGAACTCATCTGAATAGGCCCATTTGGAACAAAGAGAGCCTACGTTCACTTTGAAAAATGTAATTTATAGGAAGTACTCCTATCAATAATTAACTCTCTTCTCAGAGGTATACTAGGTCCTAGATTCTATAGCTTGTATCACAGATAGTTTACTGTCAAGAGATAAATGTGTTTCTTCAACTTGCCTGAATAGGCCTATTTCAAAAAAAAGAGCTGATTTTCCCTTTGAAAAACCTAAGTCACAGGAAGTATTCCTTCAAAAACCAGCTCAATTCTCGCAGTGAAACAAGCTCCTAGATGCTGCAGTTTTGAACATAGATGGTTTTCTTTGCACAGATACATGTCTTTGTTCACCTCAGCTGAATAGACCTATTTGTTACAAAGAGAGCCTCTCTCCACCTTGAAAAACCTAAGTTGCCAAAGTGTTCATTTTCTATGTACTGAATACTCAGAGGGAAACAATGTGCTACATGTTGCAGCTTCTAGCATTGATGGTTTTCTGGAGATATAAATCTGTTTCTTCACATCAGCTGAATGGTCTTATTTGAAAAAAGGTAAACTTATCTCAACCTTGAAACATACGTTGCTGGAAAGTAGGACGTTCAGGAACATACTCCACTGTCACAGGGAAATAATGTGCTAGAAGCTCCTGCTTCTACTACAGATGATTTCCTTTCTAGAGATACATGTGTTTCTTCCAATTAGCTGAAAAGACCTAATTGAAAAAAGCGAGATTTCTCCACCTTCAAAATTCTCACTGGCAGAGAGTATTTCTTAGGAAAATTAACTACTCTCCATCAGAGAAACAACAGCAAGATACTGAAGCTTGTCACACAGACAGTTTTCTTTTCTTTGGAGAGATTTCTTTGCTCTTTCAACTCAGGTTCGTAGGCCTAGTTGGAACACAGAAAGCCAATCTCCACATTGAAAAACCTACGTTCCCATATGTATTCCTTTGAAAAACGAAATCCATTTTCATCAGAAAACAATGTATGAGATGCTGAGCTTCTACAATACATGGTTCTCTTGGAGAGATAAATGTGTTGCTTCAACTCAGCTGAATTTGCCTCTTTGGAACAATGTGATGTCATGTGAACCTTGGAAAACGTCCGTCGCGGGAAGTAGTCCTTGCAAAACCGTACTCAATTTTCTCAGGAGACAATGGGCTAGATGCTCCTATTTCTGAAACAGACGGTTTTCTTTCAAGTTATGCATGTGTTTCTTTAAATTAGCTGGCTAGGCCTATTTTGAACAAAGAGATCTTATCTCCATATTGAGAAACTGAAGTTGCTCTAGGTATTTCATTGACAAACTACACTCAATCTGACAAGGAAACAATGTGTTAGATATTCCTTCTGGTAACATAGATGGTTTTCTTTGGAGAGAAACACGTGTTTGTTCAAATCAGCTGAAAAGGCCTCCATGATACAAAGGGAGCCTATCTCCATCCTGAAAAACCGAAGTTGCAAGAAGTATTCCTTTTAAATCTACTGACTACTCACATGGAAACAATATGCTAGATGCTGCAGCTTGTAGTTAGACGGTTTTCTTTGGAGAGACACATGTGTTTCTTCACCTCAGCTGAATTGACCTGTTTGGAACCAAGAGAGTCTACCTCCACCTTGAAAATCCTAACTTGCAGGAAGTATTTCTTTGAAAAAACTGGCAAAAGTCTCCCAGGGTGACAATGTTCTTATTCTCCAGGGTCAAACAGAGATGGTTTTCTTTCAGGAGATACATGTGTTCCTTTAAGTCATATAGAAAGGCCTATTTTGTAACAAAGAGCCCATATCCACATTGAATGACCTATGTTGCAGGAGGAATTCCTTTCCAAATCTATCTCGGTTCTCACAGGGAAGCAATGTGCTAGATGTTGCTGCTTGTAACATATAATGTTTCTTGGGAGAGATCCCTTTGTCTTCAACTCAGCTGAACAGGCCAACGTAGAAAAAAGGGAGCCTATCTCCACCGTGAGAAACCATGCTGCAGGAAGTATTCCAATCAAAAACAAACTTATCTCACGGGGAAACAATGTGCTACCATTCCTGCTTCCAACAGAGATGGTGTTCTTTCGAGAGGTATGTGTGTTTCTTGAAATCTGCGGAATAGGCCTATTGGAAACAAAGTGAGCCTATGTCTACATTGAAAGACCTAAACTGCCTGAAGTACTCCTTTCAAATAGTAACTCAGCTCTCTCACAGAATCAATGTGCTACATGCTGCAGCGTCTAATCTAGATGGTTTCCTTTTAGAGATACATGTGTTTCTTCAATTCACCTGATTGTGTGTATTGGGAACAAAGTGAGCCAACCCACCCTTGGAAAACGTAAGTTGCAGGAAGTCTTTCTTTGACAAACTTACTAAATTCTCACAGGGAAACACTGCCCGAATATTCCTGCTTCCAACAGAGATGGCTTTCTTTGGAGAGATATATGTGTTTCTTCAAATGTGCTGAATAGGCCTACTTGGAACAAAGTGTGCCTATCTCTACATTGAAAATCCTCAGTTGCCCGAAGTACTCCTTTCAAGTACTAACTCAGATCTCACAGAGAAACCATGTGCTACATGCTGCAGCTTCTAATCCCGATGGTTTCCTTTTAGAAATACATGTGTTTCTTCAATTCACATGAAGGTGTGTATTGGGAACAAAGTGAGTCAACCCAACCTTGGAAAACGTAAATTGCAGGAAGTATTCCCTTGCAAAACCTATTCAATTCGAAGTTGGAAACAATATGGGGGATGCTCCTTCTTCCACAGAGATGTTTTCTTTGAGAGACACACGTGTTTCTTCAAGTTAGCTGGACAGGCCTATTTGCTTACTGACTGTAACATATAAGATTTCTTTGGAGAGATACATGTGTTTCTTCAATGCAGCTGAAAAATGCCAATGTGGAAATAAGGGAGCCTCTCTCCACCATGAAGCACCCTGTTGCAGGAAGTATTCCATTTACAAACAAACACAATCTCCCAGGGAGACAATGTGCTATTACTCATGCTTCCAGCAGAGATGGTTTTTTTGGAGAAATATATGTGTTTCTTCAAATCTGCTGAACAGGCCTATTAGGAACAAAGAGAGCCTATGTCTACATTGAAAAAGCTAAATTGCCTGAAGTACTCCTTTCAAATATTAACTCAGCTGTCACAGGGAAACAATGAGCTGCACGGTACAGCTTCTAACATAGATGGTTTCCTTTTAGAGGTACGTGTGTTTCTTCAACTCACCTGCCTGTGTCTATCTGGAAAAAAGTGAGCCTATCCCAACCTTGAAAACCCTAAGCTGTAGGAAGTATTCCTATGCAAAGCCTTCTCAATTCTTACTGGGATACAATGTGGTGGATTCTCCTGCTTCTCACACAGATGTTTTCTGTCAAAAGACACATGTGTTTGTTCAAATTAGCCGGGGAGGCCTATTTGGAACAAACAACCCTTTGTTCCCCTTGCAAATTCTGAATGGTGGGAAGAAATTCTTTTAAAATACTCATTTTTAACAGGGAAGCAATGTGCTAGATGTTGAAGATTGTAACATAGATAGTTTTCTTTGCAGAGACACTGATGTTTTTACAACTTAGCTCACAGGCCTACGTGGAAGATAGAGAGCCTATCTCCCTTTGAAAAACGTAAGTTGCCCAAAGTATTCCTTTTAAAATGAAACTCAATTCTCTGAGGGAAAGAATGTGCTATATGCTCCTGATTCTGACTCAAGTGGTTTCTTTTGAGATACATGAGTTCCTTTAACTCTGCTGAAAGGGCCTATTTGGAACAAACAGCCTATCTCCACCTTGAATTTCAAAGATGCAGGAAGTACTGCTTTCAAAAACTTACTGGTTTTTACACGGGTAAACAATGAAGTACATGGCGAAGTTTGTAATCTAGTTGGTTTTCGTTTAGTGCTCCATGTGTTTCTTGAACTCATCTGAATAGGCCCATTTGGAACAAAGAGAGCCTACGTTCACTTTGAAAAATGTAATTTATAGGAAGTACTCCTATCAATAATTAACTCTCTTCTCAGAGGTATACTAGGTCCTAGATTCTATAGCTTGTATCACAGATAGTTTACTGTCAAGAGATAAATGTGTTTCTTCAACTTGCCTGAATAGGCCTATTTCAAAAAAAAGAGCTGATTTTCCCTTTGAAAAACCTAAGTCACAGGAAGTATTCCTTCAAAAACCAGCTCAATTCTCGCAGTGAAACAAGCTCCTAGATGCTGCAGTTTTGAACATAGATGGTTTTCTTTGCACAGATACATGTCTTTGTTCACCTCAGCTGAATAGACCTATTTGTTACAAAGAGAGCCTCTCTCCACCTTGAAAAACCTAAGTTGCCAAAGTGTTCATTTTCTATGTACTGAATACTCAGAGGGAAACAATGTGCTACATGTTGCAGCTTCTAGCATTGATGGTTTTCTGGAGATATAAATCTGTTTCTTCACATCAGCTGAATGGTCTTATTTGAAAAAAGGTAAACTTATCTCAACCTTGAAACATACGTTGCTGGAAAGTAGGACGTTCAGGAACATACTCCACTGTCACAGGGAAATAATGTGCTAGAAGCTCCTGCTTCTACTACAGATGATTTCCTTTCTAGAGATACATGTGTTTCTTCCAATTAGCTGAAAAGACCTAATTGAAAAAAGCGAGATTTCTCCACCTTCAAAATTCTCACTGGCAGAGAGTATTTCTTAGGAAAATTAACTACTCTCCATCAGAGAAACAACAGCAAGATACTGAAGCTTGTCACACAGACAGTTTTCTTTTCTTTGGAGAGATTTCTTTGCTCTTTCAACTCAGGTTCGTAGGCCTAGTTGGAACACAGAAAGCCAATCTCCACAGTGAAAAACCTACGTTCCCATATGTATTCCTTTGAAAAACGAAATCCATTTTCATCAGAAAACAATGTATGAGATGCTGAGCTTCTACAATACATGGTTCTCTTGGAGAGATAAATGTGTTGCTTCAACTCAGCTGAATTTGCCTCTTTGGAACAATGTGATGTCATGTGAACCTTGGAAAACGTCCGTCGCGGGAAGTAGTCCTTGCAAAACCGTACTCAATTTTCTCAGGAGACAATGGGCTAGATGCTCCTATTTCTGAAACAGACGGTTTTCTTTCAAGTTATGCATGTGTTTCTTTAAATTAGCTGGCTAGGCCTATTTTGAACAAAGAGATCTTATCTCCATATTGAGAAACTGAAGTTGCTCTAGGTATTTCATTGACAAACTACACTCAATCTGACAAGGAAACAATGTGTTAGATATTCCTTCTGGTAACATAGATGGTTTTCTTTGGAGAGAAACACGTGTTTGTTCAAATCAGCTGAAAAGGCCTCCATGATACAAAGGGAGCCTATCTCCATCCTGAAAAACCGAAGTTGCAAGAAGTATTCCTTTTAAATCTACTGACTACTCACATGGAAACAATATGCTAGATGCTGCAGCTTGTAGTTAGACGGTTTTCTTTGGAGAGACACATGTGTTTCTTCACCTCAGCTGAATTGACCTGTTTGGAACCAAGAGAGTCTACCTCCACCTTGAAAATCCTAACTTGCAGGAAGTATTTCTTTGAAAAAACTGGCAAAAGTCTCCCAGGGTGACAATGTTCTTATTCTCCAGGGTCAAACAGAGATGGTTTTCTTTCAGGAGATACATGTGTTCCTTTAAGTCATATAGAAAGGCCTATTTTGTAACAAAGAGCCCATATCCACATTGAATGACCTATGTTGCAGGAGGAATTCCTTTCCAAATCTATCTCGGTTCTCACAGGGAAGCAATGTGCTAGATGTTGCTGCTTGTAACATATAATGTTTCTTGGGAGAGATCCCTTTGTCTTCAACTCAGCTGAACAGGCCAACGTAGAAAAAAGGGAGCCTATCTCCACCGTGAGAAACCATGCTGCAGGAAGTATTCCAATCAAAAACAAACTTATCTCACGGGGAAACAATGTGCTACCATTCCTGCTTCCAACAGAGATGGTGTTCTTTCGAGAGGTATGTGTGTTTCTTGAAATCTGCGGAATAGGCCTATTGGAAACAAAGTGAGCCTATGTCTACATTGAAAGACCTAAACTGCCTGAAGTACTCCTTTCAAATAGTAACTCAGCTCTCTCACAGAATCAATGTGCTACATGCTGCAGCGTCTAATCTAGATGGTTTCCTTTTAGAGATACATGTGTTTCTTCAATTCACCTGATTGTGTGTATTGGGAACAAAGTGAGCCAACCCACCCTTGGAAAACGTAAGTTGCAGGAAGTCTTTCTTTGACAAACTTACTAAATTCTCACAGGGAAACAATGCCCGAATATTCCTGCTTCCAACAGAGATGGCTTTCTTTGGAGAGATATATGTGTTTCTTCAAATGTGCTGAATAGGCCTACTTGGAACAAAGTGTGCCTATCTCTACATTGAAAATCCTCAGTTGCCCGAAGTACTCCTTTCAAGTACTAACTCAGATCTCACAGAGAAACCATGTGCTACATGCTGCAGCTTCTAATCCCGATGGTTTCCTTTTAGAAATACATGTGTTTCTTCAATTCACATGAAGGTGTGTATTGGGAACAAAGTGAGTCAACCCAACCTTGGAAAACGTAAATTGCAGGAAGTATTCCCTTGCAAAACCTATTCAATTCGAAGTTGGAAACAATATGGGGGATGCTCCTTCTTCCACAGAGATGTTTTCTTTGAGAGACACACGTGTTTCTTCAAGTTAGCTGGACAGGCCTATTTGCTTACTGACTGTAACATATAAGATTTCTTTGGAGAGATACATGTGTTTCTTCAATGCAGCTGAAAAATGCCAATGTGGAAATAAGGGAGCCTCTCTCCACCATGAAGCACCCTGTTGCAGGAAGTATTCCATTTACAAACAAACACAATCTCCCAGGGAGACAATGTGCTATTACTCATGCTTCCAGCAGAGATGGTTTTTTTGGAGAAATATATGTGTTTCTTCAAATCTGCTGAACAGGCCTATTAGGAACAAAGAGAGCCTATGTCTACATTGAAAAAGCTAAATTGCCTGAAGTACTCCTTTCAAATATTAACTCAGCTGTCACAGGGAAACAATGAGCTGCACGGTACAGCTTCTAACATAGATGGTTTCCTTTTAGAGGTACGTGTGTTTCTTCAACTCACCTGCCTGTGTCTATCTGGAAAAAAGTGAGCCTATCCCAACCTTGAAAACCCTAAGCTGTAGGAAGTATTCCTATGCAAAGCCTTCTCAATTCTTACTGGGATACAATGTGGTGGATTCTCCTGCTTCTCACACAGATGTTTTCTGTCAAAAGACACATGTGTTTGTTCAAATTAGCCGGGGAGGCCTATTTGGAACAAACAACCCTTTGTTCCCCTTGCAAATTCTGAATGGTGGGAAGAAATTCTTTTAAAATACTCATTTTTAACAGGGAAGCAATGTGCTAGATGTTGAAGATTGTAACATAGATAGTTTTCTTTGCAGAGACACTGATGTTTTCACAACTTAGCTCACAGGCCTACGTGGAAGATAGAGAGCCTATCTCCCTTTGAAAAACGTAAGTTGCCCAAAGTATTCCTTTTAAAATGAAACTCAATTCTCTGAGGGAAAGAATGTGCTATATGCTCCTGATTCTGACTCAAGTGGTTTCTTTTGAGATACATGAGTTCCTTTAACTCTGCTGAAAGGGCCTATTTGGAACAAACAGCCTATCTCCACCTTGAATTTCAAAGATGCAGGAAGTACTGCTTTCAAAAACTTACTGGTTTTTACACGGGTAAACAATGAAGTACATGGCGAAGTTTGTAATCTAGTTGGTTTTCGTTTAGTGCTCCATGTGTTTCTTGAACTCATCTGAATAGGCCCATTTGGAACAAAGAGAGCCTACGTTCACTTTGAAAAATGTAATTTATAGGAAGTACTCCTATCAATAATTAACTCTCTTCTCAGAGGTATACTAGGTCCTAGATTCTATAGCTTGTATCACAGATAGTTTACTGTCAAGAGATAAATGTGTTTCTTCAACTTGCCTGAATAGGCCTATTTCAAAAAAAAGAGCTGATTTTCCCTTTGAAAAACCTAAGTCACAGGAAGTATTCCTTCAAAAACCAGCTCAATTCTCGCAGTGAAACAAGCTCCTAGATGCTGCAGTTTTGAACATAGATGGTTTTCTTTGCACAGATACATGTCTTTGTTCACCTCAGCTGAATAGACCTATTTGTTACAAAGAGAGCCTCTCTCCACCTTGAAAAACCTAAGTTGCCAAAGTGTTCATTTTCTATGTACTGAATACTCAGAGGGAAACAATGTGCTACATGTTGCAGCTTCTAGCATTGATGGTTTTCTGGAGATATAAATCTGTTTCTTCACATCAGCTGAATGGTCTTATTTGAAAAAAGGTAAACTTATCTCAACCTTGAAACATACGTTGCTGGAAAGTAGGACGTTCAGGAACATACTCCACTGTCACAGGGAAATAATGTGCTAGAAGCTCCTGCTTCTACTACAGATGATTTCCTTTCTAGAGATACATGTGTTTCTTCCAATTAGCTGAAAAGACCTAATTGAAAAAAGCGAGATTTCTCCACCTTCAAAATTCTCACTGGCAGAGAGTATTTCTTAGGAAAATTAACTACTCTCCATCAGAGAAACAACAGCAAGATACTGAAGCTTGTCACACAGACAGTTTTCTTTTCTTTGGAGAGATTTCTTTGCTCTTTCAACTCAGGTTCGTAGGCCTAGTTGGAACACAGAAAGCCAATCTCCACATTGAAAAACCTACGTTCCCATATGTATTCCTTTGAAAAACGAAATCCATTTTCATCAGAAAACAATGTACGAGATGCTGAGCTTCTACAATACATGGTTCTCTTGGAGAGATAAATGTGTTGCTTCAACTCAGCTGAATTTGCCTCTTTGGAACAATGTGATCTCATGTGAACCTTGGAAAACGTCCGTCGCGGGAAGTAGTCCTTGCAAAACCGTACTCAATTTTCTCAGGAGACAATGGGCTAGATGCTCCTATTTCTGAAACAGACGGTTTTCTTTCAAGTTATGCATGTGTTTCTTTAAATTAGCTGGCTAGGCCTATTTTGAACAAAGAGATCTTATCTCCATATTGAGAAACTGAAGTTGCTCTAGGTATTTCATTGACAAACTACACTCAATCTGACAAGGAAACAATGTGTTAGATATTCCTTCTGGTAACATAGATGGTTTTCTTCGGAGAGAAACACGTGTTTGTTCAAATCAGCTGAAAAGGCCTCCATGATACAAAGGGAGCCTATCTCCATCCTGAAAAACCTAAGTTGCAAGAAGTATTCCTTTTAAATCTACTGACTACTCACATGGAAACAATATGCTAGATGCTGCAGCTTGTAGTTAGACGGTTTTCTTTGGAGAGACACATGTGTTTCTTCACCTCAGCTGAATTGACCTGTTTGGAACCA